>NW_026126413.1:7790000-7822500 GCF_943737965.1 Phodopus roborovskii | reverse complement strand
TTGCCCAATGGCGATGGTGGTGCTGGTGGTAGCGGCAGCACACACACCTTTAAACTTAGCACTTGGGAGGCAGAGGCAGGAGGATCTCTGTGAGTTAGAGGCCAGCCTTGACTACAGATCAAGTTTCAGGACAGCCAGGACTATGCAGAGAAACCCTGTCTCAAAATAAATAAATAAATAAGAAAGAGAAAGAAAAACACTTAATTTTATTTTATGTGAATGCAAATTCCTTGGCTCCTCCATTGTAAATTCAGCTTCCAGAGGTTTGTTATGTAGGCCCCAAATCTTCATCTTAAAAAGCTGGCTCGACACTCCTACTGCAAGTGGACCAGGAACCATATATTTGGAAACATCAAGACAGCATCACCTGGGAAATGAAGAAATGTGCCACCTTGTCAGAGAAAGGAAATTACCAAAGAGTTGAGCACTAATTGGCTTTGTGTATTGTACAAAGAGGACACTTAGAACTGAGACAGAAAAACATTTGATACCCAAATGTTGATACCTTTCAAAACACTGTAGGTCATTCTTCATGGTTTCTTTTGAAAATGAACCCAGAAGCCCAGAGTCCTTGAGGGTCATGCAACACCTCAGTGCAAAGTATAATTCTCAGTGGGCAGGTGCAAGGGTGACTCATTTGTGACAATAAAACTCATGTACCAAGTATGGTGGCTTCTGCCAGAAATCCCAGCCCAGGCAGGAGGAACATCATAGGTTCAAGGCCAGTCAGGTTAGAGCTCAATTGAAACCAGCCTAGGCTACATTTCAGGAACCTGTCTCAAAAACAAACAGACAAGTTTAAAAATAAAAGTAGCACTAATACTAAAGCCAAAAGCAAATACATTCATTATAACACCAGAAATGGTCTTCTCACCTCTGTCCTCTTGTACAACTCTAAAGGGTTACATAAATGCCACCTATTTAGGCACTAGCCATTTGATCGCCACCTCGTAATGGCTGGAGGCAGTATATCTAGTGATAGGTGCCCTTAGTCAATCTGTACTCTGAAGGAAATCTGGTACCACCTACTCATAGTATTCCTCAGGGAGTTTTCTAAGTGATTGTCACTGCTCTGCCTGGAAAGGAATGCAATCATGAAGTCACTAAAAGGTGTCATTTAGACAGAAGGCAGTGGCTTCATAAGGCTTGTCATGCTTCCTACAACCTCAGGGCTCTCTCCATATTCCCTACATTTTCAGCAAAGTGGCAGTAGTTTGGTCCTAAACCCAGAGTTAATTTTTTTTAAAGTATCCTAGTCTCAAAAACTTAAAGGTAGAAGTACATATGACCCAGGAATTCCAAAGCAAAGCAATAAAGCAAGACTTGCATACTCTGCTTCTAGTGGCGTTACTCAGAGTGAGCACAAGTGAGGAGAGAAGAATTCAGTCATTCAGTGGACTAGTTCTGAGCTGTCGGAAGGAAGGAAAGCAGACACCTGCTGCATCGTGGATGAGCCTTGAGATCAACATGCTAAGTGAAGGAAGTCGCAAACAAAGGACAAATACTGCCTGCTTCTCATTGATGTGGGTACCTCAAATGGTCAGACTCAGACAGAAAATAAAACCAGGGACTGGGAGGAGGAGGCGGGAGCTCTTTATGAGCCCAGTTTCTATCCCATGAAATGAAGGCGTTCTGGAGACAGACTGTGCAACCACAAGAAAGCGCTTCGCGTGAAGATGGGCACCCCGAAAACAACTACGGGCAAGGGAGGCAGCATGCCCAGAGTGCGCAAGGCCCAACACTGCAAACAATGACAACAAAAAGTTCACACGGTGACTTTCATGTTCTGTACATTCTACCACAATCGAAGACATAAAAAGTCTGGGTGGCGGCGGCACACACCTTTAATCCTGGCACCTGGGAACCTGGGAGGCAGAGGCAGGTGGATCTCTGTGAGGTCGAGGCCAGTCTGGTATACAGAGTGCGTTCTAGGACAGTCAGGGACACACACACACACACACACACACACTAAACCCCTGTCTCAAAAAAACCAATAGTAAATAAATAAAAAATAAAAATATCTTCCCTTTCTCCTTGCCATACCTCCACCACGCCCCCCTTCCTATTCCCTCTTATTCCCTCCTCCATGCCTTCATTTCCTTCCTCCCCTCTTACTACACAAAATGAGCATAGAATTTTGTAGTTAAAGGATCCCATCACTATGCAGCTTCGAAACCTCTTGCTCCTTTGCCATCTGACCTGTATTCTTCCCTGTCTTCCGTTTTACCTACATTCTCGCTCATGCACACCTAGACACATCTGTGTCTACACTCTCACACTCACATACACCCCATTTCAAATGGGCCTGATCTCCACTCATCACTCTGGCTGGCTTGTTGCTTGAAGAGTTTGAAGGCTGCTCTGTCTTTCTTCCATATACAGGAAGACTCTTGACATTGGTTTCGCTGACTCCATGACAGCATTTTCTAGAGCACAGTGGACTGTTTCTGAAGATGCCAGCTGGTTCAGTTTCCGTAGGTTGAAGGAACATGGTAGTTGCTGCCTCCGGCCTCTCCTGGCTGAGCTGAGCCTGGAAGCCTTGCACTCAGCACTGTAGCCTCACCATCAGCCAGATGATTGGCAGCTTAAGGGCTTTCTGCTGGAAGCTACCCATTTCCATCAGTGCAGTGGGCTCCAACACAAAATGTTGTCCCCTACCACATGAGGTTGGCGGGGACTTGGAGAAATGCTAATCTGAGGAAGTGAGCAACGGGGGGGGGGGGGCAGTTTGACCACCTTTCTAGAATATGAACAATGGCATGGATCATGGATCTGAGGGGAACACCCTCACCCTCTAGCCTTTTCTAAATTGAGATGACAATACTGTTGTGCATTAAAAGATGTTATCAGTCCCAAAGAGCAAGTGTGGTCCTCCAACAAGTAATGTCTGCTAAAATGTACCGGACTCCCTTGGAAATGGAACAGCAGACTGGTATAGGGAGCTGGGAATAATGAGCCGCCGCACCCCATTGAAATGTAATTACACAGCCCTCTTGTTCTTAAACCTAGAAGGTGAAAGGAAGATGGAGAGTGAAAGTAAAAACCGCTGACCCTTCAAACTTTAATTTACGTTATGCATTCGCTCGCCCTTCTGATAGGTTTTAGAAAGGTCATAATTTAGGGTATTTTGCAGTTGATAAATGATCTGTATGTTTGCATTCACACGCACCGATTGATTTGTTATAGCCAAAATATTGTTTCTATAACAACCCAAGGGCTTTTAACTAGACAAACGGCAAAGCAGAATCCAAGGGGAGGCAAAAGGAAATCCAGGCCAGCCCCGGAGACCCAGGATGATGGAGTGAGGGTAAGGATGCAGGGAGAGCTGGTGCGGAGCAGAAGTGCTGGCCCGAGCAGATGCAACAGAGGCTTTTGTTCTTGGCAGGCCACGGTCATGGTCTCTTCAAGGCCTCTCTGCCCAGCCTGGGTGGCTTGCCACTGACGCCCAGGCAAGTCTTGTCAAGACTTTCAAGTTGAGCCCCCTTGGGTACAGAGGAAACCAGTGAGGTTGTTAGGGCAATTTTCCCGCCTTTCCAGTCTTGGAAGAGGCTCCTGTTTCCGGGCCCAGTTGATGTATTATGCATTAGGACTGCCTGCAACTGACAGCCCCTCAGCCAACATCGACTTGAAAAGCAATGGTGCTAATCAAAGCCGACACATTTGAATGTCCAGACACACACACAGAGAAATTTACTAATCAAAAAGTGTATTTCCTAGGGCTGTCTCCAGAGAAATCCGAGGGAAGAAATTGGAATAATTTATTAGCTTACAAGTTTTCGTTGACAGTTAGCCCAAAGCTATTTATCTCTGTAATAGAGAACGTCTCCAATGTGGCAAAATTGACCAAATCAAACAGCTTTGATCAGAAAATGAATCTGGCAAGCCTGCCTGTCGGAGGGTCCCAGGAGAAAGAGGGGAAACAAACAAAAGATTTAACAAGTGGTCAATAGGAGAAAGAGTAAGAAAAGGGATTGGGGAGAGAGAAAGAGCCACAGAGAAGGACACAGAAAAAGAATTTTGCAAAGCTCCGGGCCAGGCTCTGGAACGAATTGTTGAAGAAATAAATGATGTTGCACACCATAACATTTAACATGGTGCTTGTGCATTTGCTGGGCCTTGCAGCCCAAACTGATATGTGATTTTTATGGTAACGAGATGAAGACAAACTGCAGAGTGAAGAGGCTTGCTGGTGGTGGTAGCAATGAGGAAATAAACACAGCAGTGTACAGAGAAATGGTATTGTCTCCCTCACAGCCCCCAAGTCATCAGTAGATCATTCCTAGCAGGCAACAGCGACACTAGCTTTCCCCAGCCTGCCTCGGTGGGCATGAGGTACGTGTCCAGTGGGTGCTTAGCTGACTCACGGGAGAGGAACTGTAACTACCTGTGTGCCTGAAGAAAGAGTTCACCTTGGGGCTCCCTCCTCATCCTCTCCTGGGAAATACTGGAAGATAAGAACTACAGAATCCCCTGGTGCCCTCTGCTTTTCTTCTAAGTGATGCAAGTATGCTCAGTGCATCTGGAGAAGGCTGTAGAACCCTATGACAGGGTCAAAAGATAGCTCAGTGGCTAAAAGTGTTTGCTGTACAAGTCTGAGCACATGAATTTGACCCCTGGAAGCCAAGTAAAATGGTGGCGTATGCATCTGTAATCCTAACACACACACACACACACACACACACACACACACACACACACACACGTGCGTGCGGGGTGGGGTGTTAGCCTTGAGTAATGGAAGAAACCACAAGAGAAACTCTGACTTAGCAAAGTAGAAAGTAACAACTCCTGAAATCTCTCTGACCTCCACATGTGTGCCACTGCATGCTCATACATACATACATGTGTATGCACAACAGCATGCATCCACCTGTGCCCATACATACATACATGTGCACACATAATAAATAAGAATTTTTAAAAAGACCACTGGCAGATGAAACATAATTAAGAACTGGAAAAAGACTCTTAAACTAATGCTATGTTGGTGTAAGGCCTTTCCCTTACTATCTATCACATGGGTCTACCAGTTGGCTCAAGACCTTGTCCTTAGCATATATCACATGGGTCTGCCAAACACTAGCCTTCCTATCTTAAAGATGCTCTGCCACTGTCAACATAGTCCACTTTCTAAGACCTAACCACACTGACAAGAGAGTTATTCTATTCAATGGCCTCATATTTGAAAGGATGTTCCAGTAGTTAATATGTTTGCATCCAAAATGATGGTTAAGGACCCACCATCAATACTGCTTCTCATGAGTTTTAGGAAAGAGTTTGTATAAGATTTTTAGGTTGAACCACATTAAAAATAATGGGGAAAGCTGGTGAGATAGGATATCAAAAACACTTTCTACACAGTATCCTCTCCGTGGGTCTTGTTTTGTATCAACACTGATGGAGACTTGGGAGGGTCTAAAATTCAGGACCCAGGTGAAACACTGTAGCGGGGACCTATTTTCTGTCTTCTCTTTGTAAACAATGTGCTTCGGCCTGAATTTTGAGTTGTACAGTATGTGTTTATGTGGGAGTCAAAACAGACAACTGGGCTGAGGGCATACCTTGGTGGTCTAGCATGTGTAAGGTCATGGCTTCTCTCCATGGCAATGCAAGACCAAAATGAAATCCAAATTGCCAAGACATGCTGTAAAATAATTGAAGTCTCACACAAATGCTAGAGATTACTACTGTCATTTTATCCTGGGGGGGGGGGCGGGTGGACCAGCAACTGTACTGGGTCGGTTTATCTAACTGAGCTGGGGGAAAGCCATGCTAGGTAGTCAAGCTAGACCCTCTGAAGGCTGCCTTGGCAGTGGCTATTGAAGTGTGTTCTCTAGTGGTCACTACAACTCTTTCTCCCCGCTCCTTATTCAGAGACCTGAGTCACAGCTTCCTGAGATGCTGCTGGGCAAATACCAAATGCTTCTAGTGTCTTCCTGCTTTGGGCTATGTGTCCTTCCTCAGATATTTGGGGAAAAGATATGATTTGTTTTAAGTCCTCTTGGGCTCTTAATTCAGGGTTAAGTCCTCACCTTTGATCCATATGTGTGTATCTTTTTGGAGCTATCACTCCTTTGCTTCATCAGTCAAATCCAGATTAATTTACTCTGTCAAAGGGCTTAGTGGACACTATTACAGTTCTGGGATTGCAAACACAGGCCACCATGCTTGGCTGTTTTATTGTGGGACCTGGAGATCAAGCCAGGCCTTTAATGGATATACCTTGAACACTTTACTATTTAGCTATCTTCCTAGGCCTCCTGCTCTAATTATTAATTATTAACAAGATGTTTAATTAACTAATTAATCATTAATTATTAATAAAACATTTGCCAAACAGATTATTTTGTACTTTTACTAAAGGGTTAGTCATGCCCTCATTGCACAACATAGTCTACTGATCCTACATGGGTTGGCTGGAGTGGGGGCTCTGCTCACCATAGTTAAAATTCTTCCATCTTACCATTAGATCTTATTAACCCAACATCTCATTACAGTTGGAGGATTCACCTCTGAGAGAAAGAAAACGGAATATTACAGTATGGCTTTTACTCGTTATTGCCCAGAAGTGGCAAGAGTCTGTGTACTTTTCATTGGCCAAAGAAAATCACCAAGCAAGGGGCAATTTAGAGACTGGGAGAAGAGGGGAACTAGAAATCTCCAGCCATGTGTCAGCAGCTCTAGTCACATTGAAACAATATTCTTAGTCACAAGGAGGAAGAAGTGCTGTACTAAGAGTCCCAAGGCTTTGTCCTAGTACTCAGTCTGCCACTAGCTTGTCCCTTGCCTTGTCCCTTAACTTCCCTGGTCTCCCACATTCTCCTTTGCAATGAGGGGTTAAGACAGATAATCATCTCTCTGGTTTTATACCAGAACAAATCATTCCTGTTGCTGGACCATGGAGCCCATATGCTTACAGGTCAGTGGGGCCACTTCCAGCAGGAGTCAACAGCACAGGAAGGATGACACAGGGTGGTGGCAATAAACTATTTGTGCACACACTAGGGATGGCACAGAGTGGTGGCAATGAACTATTTATGCAAATACTGGGGAAGACATATTTGGTGGCAATAAACTATTTGTGCACACACTAGGGATGACATAGGGTGGTGGCAATGGACCATTTATGCACACTCTAGGGAAGCTGGAGAGACTCTTCCAGTTCTTAAGCATTTTGAGATGCTCCACACAAGGATGATGAATGCGCTAAGGACTCCATGGCACACAATATACATTGCTAATTCACTTTGACAAAGGGGTTTTAGTTGTAACTGCTTGTGACAGCTCCTCATGGTCAACTTGCAAATGTACCTCACATAAGGCATTTCTTGTTTTATATAATAGATATATTTCCGTTTATAAAAAAGTGTCTTATACATACAATTCAAAGCTATAAAATCTCGGCTTGTTTTATTTTTTCTCTTGTCCGCGATGTTCTTTGTACACAAAACGCAAAGCCATCTAAAGATACTTTAAAGATACTTGGTGATATGTTGGATTGCACTTGCTTAAGCTAGTAAATGGCACCCTGCTTTTGTGTGAACTAGCCCAGCTAAACAGCCTTACATTTACCTGGCACAGAGGTAAAAAAGAGCATAAACGTAGTGTGATGGGAGATGTCATTCTGTATATGTTTCTCATACTGGTTAATGAATAAAGCACTGTTGGCCAATAGGAAAGGAAGATAGGAGGGACTAGGAGACAAGGAGGAAAGAGGAAGTAGGAAGAAGGGGTCAACATGGAGAGTCTGGAGAGACTAGAACCACCAGCCACCTCTCGCTGGTAAGACCACATGGAAATACATAGAAATGGGTTAATACTTAAGACAGAGCTAGCCGATAAGAAACTAGTAACTGGTCAACAGAATTATATCATATACAGAGTTTCTGTGTGTTATTTGGGGCTGGCGCGACGGCGGGATAAGACCAGGCGGCGGGCGGAAAAACAGTACTCGTTACAGTAGTGTCAGACCAGAGTTCCAGTGGTGGCACTGCATCTTAGCATCTGAGTTTGGACAGCTGTGAGGGGCCCCTAGCAGCTTACGGATGAAGAACGATGGCAATTTCTCAAGACTATTGAAAGGGTGTAGGAGAAGCCTTGGCTCAGCATGTCTGATACAGGATCTGGCAGGGGACAGGTTTCCAATAAGGAGCATATGAAGCAGGAAGAGGAGACATCATTATTGTCATTCCACCAGATGAGAAAGATGAACCTGGAGGAGAGTGTGTACTCAAGGTTTCAAAAAAAACGCAGGATCAGAGCCCTGACTGCCTGGCTCTCCCCAGTATACCCCTTTGTCAGCCCCACAGAGAGGCAGTATCTGTATGATGTGTTTACAGTTGACACACATCATTGTGTACATAATGTTTTATGTGACTTTGTCTTGCTTTTATGCCAGACTGGTTATGTCCTGAGAACTGGGGCCAGGTTCCCGAGCTCCTGTGCACCTGTCTCTACGTGTTGGTGGCTGGCGATCTGGAGTGCTTATCCACCATCCAAATTTCAAGTTCTTGCAAGTCCTCTAAGCTAGGCAGGACAAGGTAGCACATTCAATCATTAAGCTAAGACCTTGGTTTGCCGGAACCTTGTCTCCTGAGCTGAACAATTACAAAGAGCATAATAATTCATTTGAGAATATTATGGGGAAATAATAATACCATCTACAATGCCAACATGATTAAGTGCTCTAATTTGTAGGGATCACCTTCCGTGGGGGGTACTCAGAAGTTGGCTACACTCTGACCAGTTCATGTACTTTAAGAGATACACTAAGGACCCACTAAGTGGAAGCCTGGAATTAGGCTTTGGTTACAGGTATAAGGCAGGCCTAACCCTTGACCTCTGAACTCATGGGCACAAGATTGTCAACTAGCCAACACATAACTTCTTTATGAAGTGATGGTCTAATGTGGAATATCCCCCTCAGGCTCATTTGTTTGAAAATATGATTCTGGGCCGAAGGCGCTTTTTGGGGCTGGCCACATGGCTTACAGAGGTGGGTCACTGAAAGCGAGCCTGTGAGTGTTATGATACCTTTCCTGCCTTCCAGCCCAAGCTCTGTGTGGTACCATGGGGAAAGCCACTGCTACAATTACCCATTGCCATGGAGCAATCCACACACACCGCGATGCCTTCCTTGCCCAGGTGGACCCAAACTCTTCCTGGGATGCCTTCCTTGCCCAGATGGACTACGCTCTCTGAGCTGTGACCCATCCACACACACCGCGATGCCTTCCTTGCCCAGATGCTGTGACCCAAACTCTTCCTCCTTGTGTTTCTGTCAGAAATTTGTTCACAGTGACAAGTAAACCATAGCTAACACAAAGGTATACTAAGTTAGATGAAAGTAAAACAAAAGGGAACTGAGCGTATAATTAGGGGTCTAACTGTGATAGAGAAATCGAAGACTGCCTCCATGGAAAAGTGGCATTTCTATCCAGGCATGAGAAAAGTTGATAAAAACCAGTGAGGTTAAAAAGTGGGGGAAAGAACATTGCAGGTGGAAGGTTTGACCCTGCAGGGGCCCCAAGGTTGGGGAAAGCTTGGAATTAAAATGAAGTTATAGGATGGGTACAAGTTTAGGACCTAGAAAAAAGCAAGACATGGCCTCAGGAGGAATGGGGTGGAGACAAATGCTTGTAGGTGAATTGAGTTGCAACTGGAAAATGCTAAGCAGAGAAATCGTGGAATTAAAGACCTCTCAAAGACCTCTCAGCCCTCAGCCACTGAGGAAAAGAACAGATTCCATTTAGGAGTGGAGCTCATATAAGCAGGGGAGGGAGCGAGAATGGCCAGGAGGCTGTATATGGCCAGTGTTCTCGTGGGTGGTGGCCATGAAGTGAATGGAACTTTGAAATACTTCAGGGGCGGGACTTGTTAGATTTCTGAGCTTACGGATAGAGACTGGTCCTGTCTCAGCAGATGGGACTATTTGTGTCAAGCAATGAGGGCAGAAAGGTGTCTGCCAAAGCAGGAGAGAACACGTGGGCGGGCGTTATCTAGGAGGCTACGTGCAAGCCTGCTTTTATCTCTCCCCCCCCCCCATCTCCTGGGGTTGTCTGTCCAGACAAGGCCGTCGTGTCCTTAGAAACTGCCTTGCCTGTCATAGTGAGGGTGACAGAGAAAGACTGAGTTTGGCAATGGCAGGGAGGAAGAAGGGGCTTGGACAGGGGCTGGCACTGTTTGTTCAAGTTTATTCTAACAGACTTGATGGCACAGGATAATGGATCTGATGGACGACACGAGAAAGAGAAAGATGATGTGTGTTTCTGGGTGTAGGGGCGATGCTCTGGGATTTGGAAGGAAGCAAGCAGTAAGGGGATCAGAGAGTTTGAAATCTGGCCGTCTTGCATCGGAGATGCCTTTGGGAGACTCGTGAAGAGGGGCCATGGGTGTGGCAGTCCTGGACTTACACACTTGAGAACGTGGCACACCAGTGGCGCACAGTGCTGGGCAGCCGGGAACACAGAAAGAGTGTGGAAGTGCTGAAAGGAGACCCAGGAACAGGTGAGAGATTTGGGCCGAAACCCAGGGGAAGGAGGGGGTAGGCGGTCCTACAAGGAGAGGTGAAGCCACATGAGATCACATGACCCTGGTAAGTTAGAGGCCAGAGCAATCAGGAAGATATCCAGCGGACTGAGAATGGCAGATGCGCTCTGTGGACAGCTCTGAGGGGACCCTGAGAGAGGAGCTGAAGAGGCAACTCGGAACACACAGTCAGCATGTCTATAGGCCAGGGATGAGATGCTAGTCAAGTAGACAGCGCAGGAGACAGGAGAAGAGACGACAGATGGAGCGAGCTGACAGACAGACACCACAGCTGGTCTTCAGTCCACATTCCTGGCAAGTCTCTAAAGGAGTGACGTCTCTCATGGCCTCAAGACATTGCAGTATAGTGTCCTCCCACCCTTGTGGCGAGACCAACTGGCCACAGAAGGAGGAACTCAGAGGAACAGGGAGGGAGAGTTGCAAAGTGAAAGAAGGCAGGAAATGGGATAAGCAGCCCTCTGTTCTCTGCAGGTGGCTGGGGCTCCAATGGCATGGGGGAGGGGGGGCAGACTCCTGCGCAGGAAGCAGGAAGCCTCGGGCTTGCTCAGTTTAGAACTCACAGGCTTCTGGGTTCAGCAGCCCAGGACTGAGGAACCAGCCTTTTCTTCTTTTGGTAGTAACAGCTCCTGTTGAGGTCCTGAGCCACAGAGGGCTGTATGGTTACAGAGAGCTGTGTTAGAATTCAAGCATCCTGTCTCCCCTCCCCCCCCACTTGGGGCTGTGTCCTGAGTGGGTGCCTAGAGCCTAGGAGATTTGAGGAGAGAGGAGACTTGCCCTCGTAGTCTTCACATTCACTTTTGAGGCATGAGATTTGATTACCAGCCTTTTAACACGCGTGGCAGCAAACGTTAATATTTGCCACTGGATTGTCTAGCCCCCTTTTAAATTCATCTACAATGTGACGCTCTTTGACCCCCAGAGGTAAGGATGCCACCAGCTGACTTCATGCCACTTAATGCTGCTCTGTCCTCTTTAGCAAGAGCCCGCTCCTTTAAATAAATGGTGTAAAAACAAAGAAAGGCCAAGTTCTCAGGACTCAATACTGTGCTTCACTGAAGCTCCTGCCTGCTTTTATAAAAGGATCTTTTCGTCTCTACTTCATCTTCCATCATCTTCCACTTAGCCCTCCACACACGAGACACATTTTAAAAAATTAGTTAACTTTAGTTGATGTACAAAAGGAATGTCATTTTTATTGTGATTGGTATCCTTGATTCATTGTTCTACCAAGAATAGGAAAAGTTAAAAACTACTGCACTGGCGGATGACTGAACAGTTAAGAGTACTGGTTGCTGTATCAGAGGGCTGGGGTTCAATTGCTAGAGCCTACACGGAGGCTTACAACCATCTCTAACTCCAGTCCCAGAGGGTCTGACACCCTCTTCTGGCTTCTGCAGGTCCTGTGCACACATGCAGGCAAAACACTCACACACATAAAATAATAAAACAAATTTTAGAAGTTAAAAAATAAAAAGACCGTTGGCTAATATACTATTGCGGTTAAATAAGGATCAGGATAAACAAATAGGCCGAATAGATGTTTATTCAGGGAGAAATAACTTACAACCTAGACAGATGAACACCAGGAAATTCCACCCGATGCTCTCCTGTCTGAGTCACACCAGAAAGAGGGCTTTTCCCGGCTCTCTCTCCGACCTCCTTCCACAATATACTTATTATCTTACATACCTTTCTCTGTTTCCTCAAAATATATTCATAAGCCAGAAAGAAATCCATCTTTTCCCATGCTCTAAGTCCACTGTTAGAGATGTTTCTTAAGTTTCTCGCGAGGACCATTCTCTAACTTCCGTGTGGTGGGCAGCCTGGAAGCAGGACCTGAGACCATTGGTTGGAGGACGAGACCCAAATTCCAAAAGCAGGAGTCATCCCTTGGACCCATCCGTTGGGAGTGCGATAGCCCATCTTCACTGCCGCTGGTATATCCTTTATTGCCTTAAAGTGAGTATTCAGTGCACTCTTGGAGCTGTTGACAAGGAGACACTTCTGAAGAGTGTTTGTGCTCTGCTCTCCTCCCTGCCCCTTCCCACTCCTGCCCAAATGGGGGCCTGCACTTTTCTATGGGGGCTTACCCTTCCCATTCAATGACACCTGACGCCTTCACTTCCTTAAGAGGCGATTTTAAATGCTCTTAACTACCAATGCCTCTCTCAAGCTGAAACGGTGTCTTTCTCTTGCTTCACACAGCACTGGTCACATTGTATACTCTAAGCCAGACAATGGTGGCCCAGAAACAGAGCCATTAGTGGCCAGACTACCTTTAGAAGGCTTCACACAAACTAAAGTACAGACAAAAATAAAAGGCAAAGCTAAGGGGGAAGTCAAGAGAGCTCCACAGCGTGAGAGAGGACTTGACCTCTGTCTCTTATTATCCCTTTAGGTTTTGGAGTTTTACCAACAACCCAAAACTTGTATACTGTTTGGAGCTGGGCACTTTGTGAGAGCTTAGACAAAAAGGACGATGGTTTTTCTCCATCTCAGTGAAGACAGAAATTTTGAAGTTGTGGCTCAAGTTGAAGATTGTTATACTTTTTCCAAACACTAAAAAGATATTAAGATCATTGTGGCTATATGAGATCTTTTCATTACATAAACATGTAATGAAAAAAAGTGATTTTGTAATAGTATTTAAAAATATATAAAGATAATATCTATAGTTTATGATGTTCCCGCTATTTTGACTAGCGGTTTTATTTCTTGGTATATTAGGTTAATGTTTAAGATTTTATTCTGGGTATCAGCTTGAAAAATTAATGTCTCTGTGTTAACATAAGAAAAATCAAATCTCATTTTGTAGGCTTCTTTGCTTCCAATGACTGGAATCAACATATTTAGCCATTCACACACCACTTCTCATATGTCAACACAACGGGATTTATTCTCCTGTTTATTTCAGAGTTACTAGGCCAGGTGTTGTTCCGAATGCTTTGATGGGTTAGTTTTGTCTTTGTGACAATGCCATGGTTACTCTCTATGGTCAGATGAGGAAACTGAGGCCCAGAAAGAGTCAGTGGTCCAAGGTCCTAGTGTGACATGCCTTTCTAGAGCCTAGGCCAATGGAGTCCCAGGCCTGCCCCCATGGTGGACTCTTGTTACAGCTGAGAAATGATCCGGAAAACATAGGCACACAACCAAACTGGAGAGCGAAGAGGTTGATGTTTGAAGTAGAGATGAGGCCAGATTTGGAGAGAGATGTACCAAGTCTTCCTTGAAATGACTGGGCACCTCATCCCTGCCCTGAAGCCTGGAATGGGGTGAGTACTTATCATTTCATTTAGCCAATATTTAGATATCGACGTGAGAAACAATATGGGGGGCAGGAATGCAGAGTGCTTGTAATGGAAAGACCCAGAAAGTTTATAATTCAGTGTCACTCACTTCAGTTCTTAAGCCCAGGACCAGCCTTGAATTCAAAACCTGACATTTAGATTAAATTCCCCACCATGGTTTCTTATAGCAAAACAAAAGGAAAATATGAAGAGTCTGGGGATGGACATTTCCCAGTGAGAATGTCCAGGGAATTTTCTTATGATGCTCAGGGCATCCTCTCCCACCTTAGTGTGTCCTCCCTGGGGGCCTTTATCAGACATCAGGACAGATGGCAGCCTTCAAGTTTACTAGTTCTGAATCCTGCATCATCTTTACTGTTTGATGGAGCTGCCTACCTTCTCCTCTAAACTCATATGCTCTCATCTCTCTCTCCCTGAGATCTCTGTCCTTCTATTCAGACTGAGGTAATTCTACTCTCATCTACTCCCCACTTGGTTAAATCCTAAATTTTATCATCAAAGTATTTTCGGGAGACAATACATTGTAAAAGTTAAAGTAATATTTAATTAGTACCACAATCTGCTCATAAATGCATCGCCCATAAAGTTCTTTAAACTTATGGAATCCTCATCAAAATCAAAGTTTGAATATCCCACCACATGTTTTCCAAAATACAATATGGTGGACTTTTCTGGTAAAGGATTTTGTTTTATAAGCTGTTTTCTTTACATAAAGCCAGGAGAAATGATATTACTGATCAGTATCACTGTATTATTCCAAACAACACAAAATACAGGCTGGTGTTCACAATCTCTGTAGCAATTTGTACTTGATGGTGGGAAACAAGTTTCTATAATTATAGTAACTAATTAATTAAACTAATTACATATCATGTGGTTAGTGTACAAGTCTCTGGCGTGTTAGTCTGTGATAAACCCACAGGCTCCATTTTTACTTAGGCCAAGAAGTCCCAACAACAATTTCTTAAAATATTCCTTTTGATCAAAAGGCTTCCCTTGGTCTGTGTGGTTTAAGAGCTTATTTGCCTCTGAACATGTTTGTGTGGCTCCTGGAAATAGCATGAAGGTCTTTACACTGCAGGATGGATTTGCCCAAATCAGTTTGGCCCTTAAGACAACCCTGCGGGTTGAGGCAACAAGAAAATATCAAATTGGCCATAAATTGCTTAATCAACTTGAGGCAAGTCAACCACATGTCTAAACCCATCAGGGCAGCTCAGGCTTATGGATGGACAGCATTCATTTAAATCTGGGCAGAGGAGGAGCTGTCATTCCCCATCGCAGCAAATAACAGCAGCATGGGTCAGACTGAGGGCGGGAATGGGTGGTGTGTACTCTCGGGCACCCGTGTGAAAACGGCGTGGTGGTGTGCGCCTGTAACTCCAGTGCTGTGGAGTGGAGACAGCTGGATGCTGTGAGCTTGCTGGCCAGCCAGCCTATCCAAAACTGCAAGCTCTGGGTTCAGTGACTGACCTTGCCTCAAATATAAGATGACCAGGGCTAGCAAAATGGTTTAGCAGGTAAAAGGCCCTTGCTGCCAAGCCTGATGTTCCGAGTTCAATCCCAGGATCCCATGTGGTAGGAGGAAGAATTGGTTCTTGAAAGTTGTGACCTTCATGGCACAGTGCACACACACACACACATACACACACACCACACACACACCCATACCCCCCCACACATACAACCCCCCACAAACACACAACACAACCACACACACACCCATACCCCCCCACACACCCACATACATACATACACCCACACACCCCCCACACACACACACATACACACACCCACACACATACACACACATACACACACAACCCCCCCACATACACACATACACACACCACACACACACACACACACACACACACACAGAGGCACGTGGAGAGAGACAGAGACAGAGACAGACAACACAGAGAGAGAGACAGACAGACAGAAATAAATAATTTTTTTTTTTTTTTTTTTTTTTTTTTTTTGCAACAGAGGAGGTGAGGCATCTGTCAACTGACATCTCTCTTCAAGGGTGATGTTTCTAACGAGTGTTCTTTTCTCTCGTCCAGTTACAATTCCACCTCACCTTCAGTATATGTCGCCTCAGAAACGCTCACACCTGTTGACACTCAGCCATCACAACAAAACCCTTGAAACATGGCAGGAAGACGCTTTGAATTTGTTTGTGCTTTTAGCCACTTCGGAGGGAAAAGTGGTATTGCTGCAATCCATTAAAGCCACACACGATAGGCAACAAGGCTAAAAGTCTGTCACAGAAAAGTGCCACCTGTAGCCACTCTGAAAGGAAGGTCCTTGGCAAACAATAGTCTGAATGAGCCCGTTTAATCAGGCAGGAGTCAAGACCACTGAGACATAAATTAAGCATTCATCCTTGAGTAGCAGCCAAGCAGCCAAAGCCCCCATAATCCCAATTAATCCCATTTTGTGTGGTTGCCCTTGGGCCAAGGGCAGAGGGGAAGCGAATTTGCACGCTCTGGTTCCGCATCAGCTCTTACCTCCACAGGGGGTGGGTTAGTAATAAAGGCAAGCACCTATGCCAGTGCACTCTTGTGGGGGTGACTAGGTGGCACTCGGAGCCCTCCCCCGCCCTGCTTCCGTGATCTGTCAGTGAGAACTTACTTCAAGGGCACCCTCTGCTTTCAGAGAGTCAAGGGCTTGTGAGCTGTTGAAGGGAGGTATGACCCTGTTTCTTCTGCCTTCGTTTACAACTGAAATTGACTTCCTATCACCTATGGCCGTAGCCACATAGGATGAATGAAACAGTCTACAAATGTTCCAAAAAAACTCCCTCTGCCTCATTCGTATTCTGATCTAATAGACAAGTTGACAAGTTTTCTGGAACTGGGAAACAGTCCTCTGGAGAGTGGGTCTTGAGGCAACACAGGGCTGCTGCTCTCTTCCCCTGATCTTTGTGGAAGGAATGGCGGGCTCCAGGCCCCACACACTCATATTACGTGTACAGAAATCAGTGTCCACAGGGTTCCTTCTTTACCAGAAACCTATCAAGACATCAGCTGAGTGGACACGACTGTGGGGCAGACGTTGATGTCTAGATGGTTGCCACCTGGCCTCTCCTCCTTTTTACACCCTAACAGGCCCTGTCTCCAAGATTTCCTCAAAGTTACACAGTCGGGTGATCAGGCCTAGGCTTTCTCCAGTAGAACTTGAGCCCAGGTGACATGTGTCAAATAGTTTTCCTGGATATGGTACTCCAGGCCCATCATTTTCCCTTTTCTGGTTGACAGGAATAAAGGTGCCTGTCCAACTCTGGCTCTCTTCTGGCAGTCACATTTTAAAGGTGGTGGTGTCCGAATTAACTTGGGTCCTAGAATGACAGTCAGGGGCAGAGTTCTTGAGTAGAGGAGAGTTTGCACAAGCTGGTTCCATATCCGCTCGTGCCTTTACAGGATTGAGTTTGTAATGAAGGTCTGGAGCGATGTTAGATGAGCAAAGCAGCATTTCCATTGTGCTGAGCAGTGATGCGTTTGCCTGTTGATGTTTACTGATATGTCTACTTATGCTGGCTGAATATTTCCTACAACCCTACCCACCCTAACCAGTTAGGCCCAAAACAGTAAGTAGCTTGCTGGAGAGATGTCCCAGAGGGTAAGAGCACTGGCTACTTTTCCAGAGGACCCAGGTTCAATTCCCAATAAGGCATGTCACAACTGTGTATAACTATAGTTTCAGGGCATCCAATACTCTCTTGTGGCTTCTGAGGGTACCAGGTAGGTACTTGGTGCACAAACATACATGCAGGCAAATACCCATACCCATGAAAACAAAACAAAAACAAGCAAACAAAATGAAGCTCCTTGACCCCTTGAACCACAATATTCTCTGACTAGAAGTCAGGGAAGGAAATGTGGCCAGAGTGGCTAGTGTTCCTCAGTCCAGCCTCATGCTTTAGAAGCACCCTGCTGATGTCAGAGCTCTGTCCTAAAGTGCCCCTGCCTCACTGTCCATTACAGTTCCTACGTGCTTTAGTTCTTGGCTGGGGATAGGGGACACTAGGCTCTGAGGGCACCTCTCTGTTTGGAGACCCAGGCCTTTGTGGCCCTAGGGCATTAGTACAGCAGTTTCTGCCAGACTGAAACATGGCCTCCAGGCAGAAGGAGGGAGGCTCCTGAGACTCAGAAGTGAACTTCACAAGTCTGTGAAAAGCTGAATCTTACAACCATACCGAGGGTCCATCCCCAAAGCTTAGGGAAGCAGTCAACAGCTGTTGGGGAGCAGCTGGGAGCAGGGGAGGTGCTGAGAGGAGACTCCCTGGCCCGTGGAGCTCCCTGCAAGCTCTGCAGAGCCCCTGGTTTGCAGTTTTTGAGGGGCAACCTCAAAACCTCTGCTTTTCAGAGATGTAACCGCATTTGAACCATCCCCGCCCCTGAAGAAAACCCCAACAAAAACTCATTGGTTCGCCAAATCTAACACTGACAGCATTGTTACTGTGTCTGTCATGAATTCTCTATGTAGGGTGAGATATGGGTGTGTTATGTCTCCCTGGAAAGTCTCACACAACTTACTGTCTGCTGGGTTACTTAGAGCAGAGCATGGGAGGCAAACTTGGTGGGAGCAATGGAGAGGAAACCCTGACCCGGGCCTGAGGGGAAATCTGCATGCATCTCACTTCTGGGAAGCCAGGAAAGCCTGCAACTTTCCACTCTAAATCAAATGTAGGCGTCTGAGAGCCTGCGGGCTCTTGTATTAACTGCAATGAGTTCTTGTCACTCGAAGTCTCTGTTAAATGAAGAATGTCAAGTTTAATTTCCAGAATTTCAGTTGTTTAAATAAATTTGTTAAAAAGAAATAAAATAATGTCTCCTGTTATATTTATCTTTGAAGAGCCTAAGCATAAATTTGTTTAGAAGACAAAACAGAAAAGAGTATTAACATGCTCATGACCAATATACTGAAAAGATTGGATTTAGGGACTCTAATTAGCATTGAGAGCAGGACAAATGGGACATTAAGCACTTTGATCAGTGTTAAGTTAAAAGAAAAACCACCTGTATTTCAAGTGGGACCTGTTGTCTTCACTGAGAGAAAGAAAAGCTATAGGGCAGTGGCCCTCAACCTTCCTAACGCTGCAACCCTTTAATACAGTTCCTCATGCTGTGGTGACTCCCAACCATAAAATTATTTCGTTGCTAAAATTATTTCGTTGCTACGTCTAACTATAACTTTGCTACTGTTATGAATCCTGATGTGAACATCTGATAAGTGACCCAAAAGGTCATGACCCACAGGCTGAGAATCGCTGCTGGAAGATAATTTGGAAGAACCAGCCTTGTTAACAGTGTAAGTGAGAGCTTCATTTACACACAAAATGATTACTTAGGGAGAAAACCGTCCTTCGCTTAAGTTGAGCCATGATCATGTCTCAGGCTTTTTGAGTTTTAGCTCTTAGTTAGAAGTTAAAAAGCTACAGGAGGTAGCATGCTCCCACAGATAACTCAAATCCACTTAGATAGGTAACCCAATTCAAGCCGAATTTCACCTGGTTTTTGCATGTGTGTGCTTTGTTTTGTTTCTAGACTGGGTAGCCCAGGTTAGCCTTGAACTCAAGATTCCCCAGTACTTCAGCTCCCAAGTGCTCAAATTAGAGGTTAACACTGATACTCTCAAGTTCCAGGCATATCCTACCATCACTGTGGAGCACATGGCTGGCAGTTTCTTTAAAAGTCACTTTTATTAGACTTTGGGCACTTATCCCAAATAAAAAAATACTTCTGTACACACAAAAAGCTGTATGAATTTTTCACAGCAGCTTTTATAGTAATATAAAACATCCCAGTAGCAACAAAAATGCTCTATTAGAAGTGATTGATTAAAAACATAAATACTGGGACATCCATACCGTGATATTTTTCTACATAGCAACAAAGAGAAAATGCCTATTGATCCATGCAAAAACTTGGATATCATCTTGAGTGATAAAAGTTGATCACCAAAAGAACTTTAACTGTATAGATTCACATCTTATTTCATCGATGTGGCTTTCTCAAAATGGCATTATCGTCATAGAAATAAAGAACACATTAGTGGTCCTCAAGGATTATAGATGGTGTATGAGGTGGGAGGTTGGTACATTAAAAAGTATGGCTCCATTTCACATGGCTCCTCATTCTTTTTGTGTGAATGTATGTGTGTGTGTTTAGTATGCATGTATTTGTGTGTGGTGTGCATATGTGTGTGTGTAGCGTACATGTATTGCGTGGTATACATGGGAACACATGTGTGTGCTGTGAGTGTGGAGGCCAGAAGTTGATGTCAAGCATCCTCTTTGATGGCTTTCCATGTTTTAATTGAGACAGAAGCCTGTCTTGCTGAGCCCAGAGCTCACACAACACAACTCCCCTAGCTAGCCAGCTTGCCCCAGTGGTCACCTCCCCTCCCCCCTTCCTCATGATGGTATTACACGCTGGCCACCACACCCACCTAGCCTTTACTCGGTGCTGGAGATCCAAACTCAAGTCCCAGAGTCTGCAAACATTTCTCTGGCTGAACCACCTCTTTCCGAGTCATAGCAGAAGTCATTTCTTAGCTGCTCTTTGAATTATGTCTAATTCTTTATTTTCGTTGTGTTAAATATTTTTTGGAAAGGAGTGACCAGGGCCGCATCGAGAGTGATGGAAATGTAATGTGTGTTTTCCCACATGGAGGAGGAGGTCACGTGGTCTCCTTGAAGAAGCTTTGAAAGTGACGTAGATGCTCCAGAAGACAATTTATTGGCAGTGGAAGAGAGGGAACAGGATTTCTGGTTCTATTTATTGCACATCCCCTGCATTTAAGCACGGAGCCTTCTCTCCAGCCCACTCCTGCACTTTAAATGTACATCTTGGATTTCCTTCCTTCCTTCCTTTGCTTTCTCTTTCTTGTGTGAACATGTGTACATATATGTGTATAGGTGCAAATGTCCGTGTGTGTGTGTGTGTGTGTGTGTGTGTGTGTGTGTGTGTGTGTGTAGACAAGAGGTCAACAGTGGATGTGTTTCTCAGTTGCTTTCCACCTTACTTTGGAATAAGAACTCTCATTAAACCTGGAGCTCACCAAATGACTAGAATATCTGCCAGCAAGCTCCAAGATTCCCCCTGTCTCCACTTCCCCAGCACTGTAGTTTTTTCTTTAGGTCCTAGGGATCTGAAGTCAGATCCTACTTACACAGCCATTGTCTTACCTACTGGGTCATCCTACCTTACCTTACTTAGCCTTAGGGTAGGTTTTATAATGCAAAATGATTCCTTGTTTTCATACCATCAACATCAGTGAACAGAAATGTGGAGATGGAAGTTTAAACATTTTCCTGATAAGAACATACAACCTGGGGCTGGAGAGATGGCTCAGAGGTTAAGAGCACTGATTGCTCTTCTAGAAGTCCTGAGTTCAATTCCCAGCAACCACATGGTGGCTCACAATCATCTGTAATGAGACTTGGTGCCCTCTTCTGTCATACAGGCAGAACAGTGTACACATAATAAATAAACAAATCTAAACAAACAAATGAACAAAAAGAACATACAACCTATGAACAGTGAGCCCCACAAGCCCCAACCAAAGGGCCTGGTTCCAGAATCTCCTTCTATAGGTACACAGTTAACAAATGTGAGGTCTTGGTATTCTTCTGTTAGAATGCAGATTGTTTTTTTTTTTTTTTTTTTGTTTGTTTGTTTTTTTCTGTATGAGGGAAAACTACCTCAACATCCAACAGATGAGCTGAAGAGAGGGCCCAGCTGTGAAGAAAGCATTTGCTGCTCTTGCAGAAGACTGGAGTTGAGTTCCCAGCATGCATGTCTGGTGGCTCACAACATTTTCACGCATGTGGCACACACATACGAATAAAAACAAATCTTCCAAAAAGAAAGGAAACAGTGTCTGTTCTTTATCTCCTGCCACACAGAGGAGACACTGTTGTCTCTAGACTCCATTGAAAGCAGCAGTTCCTTCCTTACAGAGCTCAAGCCTTTGTCCTTCGATATTTATATTGTCATTAACTAAATCGAGATGACAACACCTTCAAATAAATACTACGGTTGTTAATACAAACCTCAGGGAAGGATTATTTCCAATGAAAATAGAAAGGGGAGCTTCATCTCCAGGTTCTTTTTGCCTTGTATTTGGGAGCCCAGGAAATGCATGTTGAGTGAAGAGAAAAGACCAAAGACCAAAAATTCCCCGGGCTCCCAAATACAAGGCAGTGTAGCCCTGGCTGTCCTGGAACTTGCTCTGTAGACCAGGCTGGCCTTGAACTCACAGAGATTCACCTGCCTCTGCCTCCTGAGTGCTGGGATTAAAGGAATGTGCTACCAATGCCTGGCCAGTTTCATTTTTTTTTTTTAAAGTGGCAAAATACTGACATATTAAATCTAGGTGGAAGTTGCATGTGTGTCAGGTATACTGAAGTATTTTATCAAAAAAAAAATTAATGAGGTCAGTTGGGTAAAGATACTTTCTACCAAGCCTAACTACCTGAGTTTAATCCCATGGTGAATGAGAGGATCAATCCCCCAAGTTGTCCTCTAACCTACACACACACACACACACACACACACACACACACACACCACAATGTAATTTTGTTTTTGTTGTTGTTTGTTTTTGTTTTTCGAGACAGGGTTTCTTTGTGTAATAGCTCTAGCTGTCCTGGAATTCTCTTTGTAGGCCAGGCTGGCATCAAATTCAGAGAGATCCACTTGCCTCTGCCTTCTGAGTGCTGGGATTAATTAATTACACAATGTAAAGTTAAAAAAAATGAATGAGAAAAAATTATTTCCTTGCTCCATCCTCAGTTCTTTATGGTGTTCTAAACTATCAACATATCCTTGAATGACCCTCAATGTTTCTTCTCTGTATGTACATATTTTATTCCCTCTGTCTGCATCAGGTAAATAGTCCTTCATTCTTCATCACTTGAGCTAAGAACATCTTATCCAATTTTCAGCTCTTACGTTTATCCCAGCAAGACTGACCATGCCTTCATTATATTTTGAATATACGATTGGTATCATATCTTAAGTATATAGTGTAAGAACTCAATATCACGCTAGATCCTTTGAGGACCAAAAATATATATTTTATCCTAAGGCTCAGCAAGTGTTTGATGAATGAAACACAACCTATGGCCATTGGTTAAATGTGTCTAGTTTTTGCAAACTGATAAAGCCTTCCCTCCAAGGTAAATAAAAATGTAGTTAAAACTTAACTGTTGAAATTCTTCTAGAACATCTATTTGTGTTAGAATTTTATCATTTGCAAATGAGCTGGGTTTGGGCATCCCAACCTTGACTCATGGTGCCACCTATAAGATGTTACACAGAGGACGAGGGAGGGGCCTAAGTGCCAGGTGCTGTTGCTCACTATGCTGCCACAGTGTTCTGTGAGGTGGGAGGGAAGTGAAGTACTTCCTTAAGAAGTCTCATCAGACAGGCGAGCTAAGGAAATCAGGGAGGAAATCGGGGGGCAAGTCCTTACCCACTGGCTTAACTACTAGAGCCACGTTTTCTTAATCCCTGAAGGCCCTCCATCAGGTTCTGCTACTTCTATTCTCACCATGACAAGAACGCCTAACAGAAACCACTTAAGGAATAAAGGAATTCTTTTGGCTCCCGGTTTCAAGAGACTTCAGTGCATCACAAGGAAGGAATGGAAGCAGGGGCAGCAGTTAGTGGGAGTGGGAGTGGCTGGTCACCCTGAGCAGGCAGAGTTAAAGGCGCCTGGACTCAGGGCTCACCCCTATTACCTAGACCCCAAACCATCTAGACCCACCGTCTAGACCCCAAACCGCATCATCAGCTGGGAATCAAGTGTTCAAACACAAAAGGACAAAGGGAGGGACTGAATTCAGTAATAGTCCACCGCAGAATGACCGTTGACAGTCCTTTTTCAGGCATCATTAGAGTCTTGGGTCAGAGGATGGTCCCCAGGCAGAAACACTGTCATTGCATCACTTGTGTTTATAAACAACCAAATCACAGAGTTGGTGAGGGATGGAGGTGAGCACAGAGCATACAACTGGAGACAGCAAAACAGCTACCACCTGATTGCTAGTTCATTTGGAGGGAAGGCATGAAGTAAAGATAGGAAAAGGGCTCTTCCGTCAACCAAGACGCCGCAGGCTTTCTATACAAGAGTTAACAGCAGCATTCACCAATGCTCTACTGCTACCCAGAGAGAGAGATTCGGATGTTTCCTCCACTTCTTAGTCCCCTGAAATCAGGAAAATGACTTCATGCCAATACTCCATGCTGCAAAGTAGAGCTCATCAGTGAGATTCTGGCCAGGAGGTTGGTTGATACCATTGTTAATGTACACTAGAAGATATCTGATGTGAAATCTGTAATTGAAATGTTACCAGCAATTCAGCATATGGATCCTTCACATCCACTTAATTGCCAGTTTAGTAATAATTTTATGTAATGAGGCATTATTAATAATACGCGAAACACTAAATTGACGTAATGCCCTAGAAACGTAACATGACATTTGCCACCAAAAGAATATTATGATTCCAGGTGCCTTGACCATGATCTCAAACTGTATGTGATGGTCCCTAAGGTGTCAAGTCAGTCTTTAGATACAGCTTGGCTTAGATGTGGTTCTAAGTCATTCTCCATGTGAGTATCAGGGTTTTTGTTTGCTTGTTTGTATTTGTTTTATTTTAATGAAAAGTACAAAGTTTCTTTTGTATTTGTGGCCCCTGTGGCAGCTCCCTCTCCTCTCATATCATTTACCATCTCTTGTGCTCTTCTACGGCTAAGTGGTACCTGATAAGGCAGGAAGGGGATGTAAGGAAATACATAAGGAGGAAAGGCAAAAGGTTCATCCAAGCCAAGCACTGAGAACATTCTAGAAGCAGAGACCAAATGGTACTGACAAACACTTGAAACTTCTTCCACTCAAGAGCTGGAGAGACAGCTCAGAGGTTAAGAGCGCTGGCTGCTCTTGCAGAGGACCCAGATTCAATTCCTAGAACCCGCATAGCCACTCAAAACCATCTCTAACGCCAGTCCCTACGACCTGAAGCCATCTTCTGCAGGCAGGCATGCATGTGATGCCCAGATATATATTAAGGCAAACTTACACAAAATAAAAATAAATACAATTTCAAAAAAAAATTCCTAACTAAAAGGAAAAGAACCTCCTTATACTAGGTGTCGCCTCTATCTCCCCCTCCCCCTCCCTCTCTTTCGTCCCCTGTCTCTTGTTAAAACTCTTACTTTTTATTTCTGTTTAAAGGTTGGGGCTATGGCTATGTAAACCCCGACAGAGCAGAGCAAGTGAGGACCCATACTTTTATATATTTGCAACTTATAAAGGCAGCTAATAACGTAAATAAAACGTGACTTTGTTTGCCACCTTGGCAAGAGTGCTATAATTTAAAAAATGGAAATAATATGGCAAAACTCAACCTTTGTATGACTTAAAGTCATATAAAATACAGATACCAAACACTGCTAAGTCTAGCTATTACTATGAATATTGGAATATCCCATTGGAAAGCTGGTGATATTTCTCTATGTGACAAATTAAATTCACAAAGAATTGAGATTCCTTCCTTTTATTACAACTTAATTGCTAAAGGACTGTAATATTCAGTGTTTCAGCATAACGTGTGTCCTATCAACAGTAAAAACTTAAATGACAAAATGATAGAATGTATTTGTATATGGAGGATGGACATCCTGATAGCTTTTGTTACATTTAAATCCAAGTAAAAATGATATCGCTTGCATGTTTTCCAAAATTTATTCCTTTTCTAAAATTCAAAGGAATGTCTTAACCTAAAAAGGCAGCCTAAATTGTAGCAAACGTTAAAATATATGTGTGTTAAGAATAACATCGTCAGATGGTAGTGGCATGTGCCTTTAATCCCAGCACGTTGGAGGCAGAGGCCAGTGGATCTCTGTGAGTTCAAGGCCAGCCTGATCTATAGAATGAATTCCAAGATGGTCAGTGCTACACAGTGAAACCGTGCGTGGAAAAAACCAACAAACAAGTACATAAATTAGTTCATTCCTCCAATTGTCCCTAACCCACAAGTGCCACCATTGGCAGTGTTGTTCACATGTGTAAGTCAGAGATTGCCTGTCCAGCACTCCCGGGAAACAGTGCTCCACCATGGCCAAGTCCATTGCATTCATGGCAAGAAGGATTTGGCAAATTTATTAATTTGTCATTTCTTTTACCTAAGCATTTCAGCCACTAACACCACCCCTCTTTGTCAAAAATGGTGTCCACCTCTGAAGAGGATGGTCCAACCCACTGTGTTCTCAGCTCTTGGATGAGGCCAAACAAATGCTTCCAGGGGTTTGATAAGTGTTCAGTCACATGAATTGGTGAGTTAGGCATGGGTTATATGCTCTCAGCACTAAGCAACTGGTCCCAAACATCTCTTAGCTAATACTGTTGGTGATTCTAAAGTACAGGCCCCATGGTAAGGCCACCTGTTGCCTGGATCTAAATGCATTATACTCACAAGGATGCTAATAAGTGTCAATTACACACCAGCTAATAACACTGCCTCGCAGACTCGGAACTCACACACACACACACACACACACACACACACACACGGTGGGGGGGGCAGAGAGGGAGTGAGAAAGCAATTTAAACTAGACTTCTTGAGCTCAGATCGTTGTGAATATGTGGGAGAGTGGCTATCCTCTTTGGAATTCTGTATCTCGATCCAAGGCTGGTTCAACTGGCTTGCATAGGTACTGCCATACTGATTATTAAATAGTAAAGCATCTCCATACCATGTGTTATGTAGCAGCTGCCCAGAACTCCAGGTTCGGCAACCCCCACGTCCCCTCCTCCTTCCCTTGGGCCTTCTCCTCACCCATACAGACTGAGACTGTGCCCAAGCCTCACAGATTTTCCAGCGTTGTTACCGTTTTGTGTTCTGTTTGGCTTTGAGCCAGGCTCAAGTGTAGCCAAGGCTAGCTCAAACTCACTGTGTAACAGAATAATTTTTGAATTCTTGATTCTCCTGCCTCCCTCCACCACACAAATGCTGGCATTGTAGGCATGAGTCACGGCACCCAGCCTGCGTACATCTTACAGCAGACTGGAAGGCGCATGGCAGAAAGGACACTGGGCCCACACTACTCACCCTTGTACCAGGTAGACAGGTTTTAGAGAGCCTCTCCTCTCCTGGGATAGCACTGGGTGGCACCTGCTCCTCTGATGATAGGGGGGGACGCCTTTCATTGTACAGCTGCCACTGAACTCCCACTCAGGGTCAATGAGGAGTGCTGATTTCCATACTGACAGATGTTCAGTGGCTTTTGTCAAACGAGTTGGTAGCCTTTATCCAGCTCTGAGGACCCAGATGTCCATACCACCAAAGTCACTATGCTAATCTGATGTGGGATCTGACTAAGGTCCTTTTATGACCTTTTGGCTCAACCTCTAGGATTGAGTGACAGAAGTGATTGAGGCCCCAACATACAGTTGTCTGCTCCCATTACCAACCCGTTGCAGCTAAACCTGGCATTTAATCTTCAGGAAATATAATTTGTCAACTTTTCAAAACACTCAGCAAAAAAGTAATTGTTTAAATGAATGATGTTATCTTCATGTTATATGTTTTCTCTCCCGAGTGTTCAGCAGAAGCTGGTAAAGGTAATAAACGGAAGGAGAGGGTGGCACTGGGGCGGGGGCGTTTTCCGGAACCTACGACAGTGCCTCTTCCAGCCCTAGGCTGGGGGCACCTGGGCTTTCTTCATGGATCCTAGCCTTGTGTATTTTGATCACATCCTCGTTCAGAGGCAGAGCCAGGTGTGTTGTTTTCTGAATTTACACAATTTGTACATCTCTTTAAGGAAGAGAATGCAGACGCTGGGGGAGTGCTTGTCTGGCATATGTGAGATTTTAGATTTGATTCCCCAGCCTAAACAAACAGAAGAAGGAAGAATGAAATCCGGAGGGAAGGGAAAAAGAAAAATGGAGAAAACAAAGAATATTAAATTCAAGTTGGTACAGACCCAATCATGGGTTAGAAGGGACCCCCTCCAACTGAGCAGTACCGAGGCTAACCATTGCTGGCTCTCAGTGATCTCTGTCTAGTCAACTCCCTTTGGCAGTAGGCAGCAGGCTCTGGGAAGCCTGGGCAGCAGGCTTGGCTATCCTTGAGTGGAAGGGGAAAGGCTCACATCTTGTGGGCCTTAGGCCCCAGGTGCTGGGAAGCTGTGATCTTGCTTGTCACTTGTAGGTTATTTTTTTTTTTTTTTTTTTTTTTTTTGCTGCTACCGGGTCTGGTTTAAGGGAATTGCAAGTTGGGCAAAATCTAGGCTTACGTCTCAGGAGAAAATGGATTTTCTGTCATTTAAAGGAGGTCTGATTAATGGGCCACTCCCATATAAACTCTTGATAAAATGTAAGCTGTGTGGCCAAAGGAAGAAAGGGTAGACTTTGTGCTGTTTCCTTCAAGTTTAAAAGTGGGGACGGCTGGTGCTCAGGGCAAGGAAGCTCCTCCAGGCCAGCTATACAATGAAAATCCCTGGGCATTATGGGATGGTCTGAGAGCAGAGCAGGTAGCTCAGTGTGCAGCCAATGTTCCCTTTCCTTAGGCTGGGCTGAGGAGTGCCATTACCATCACCACAGTCAGAAAGTTTAGGTGAGATATTGTTTCTGAAGTCTTATTTCTACTTAGCCTAAAAAGTAATTTCTAGAAACATTTTTTCCTCCTTTGGGTCTACATTTTGGTAGACGAGATAGCTCTGAGAACGAAGAGCCTCAACCCTCAGTGGGGCATTGTGATTCAACAGGTCAATGTTGATGTGATTCTAGCTCCTTTTTTGTACACAGCTCCTAAACCCTTCCCATTTTCTTAAACGATAGGGACATCAGGGGAATGTCTTATTCTGACATTAGGTCTTCAAATCCAGTTCCTGCCATGGAGCTCCAATACCCTTTTCAGTTTCTTTCATGATTATAATTTGTTGTTTTTCCAATAAGATGACTTGGTGATCCCCTAAACACTTCATGGTCATGAGCAAAACCAACCCAAGTTAGAAGATTGGGACCTTCAGCTCAACCCCGTCCTTCCTCTGGGACTGGAGGCTGTGCTAACGACCAGCCTTCCTATGTGAGGAACCTTCATAAACACTCCTTTAAAATTGGCTTTCGACAGCTTCCAGAATGGATAGTGTGTTCATGTACCAGGAAGGCTGCATACCCCAACTCTGCAAGGACGGAAGGTCCTATACATGGAAACTCTCAGATTCCTGCCCATGTGTCTCTTCATCTGTGTTCTTTGTTGTGTCCTTTATAATAAACATTAAGCATATGTGAGCCATGACAGCCAAGTTATCATTGAGGGACTTGAGGCCCTCTAATCTGTAATCCACTTGGACAGAAGTATGAATTGACATGTAGATCTACTGTGTATTATTGACATTTCTGTGTGTGTGGTCTGTGAGATGGAATCCTTTATTATGAAGGTCATGCTAACCCCAGGTAGTCAGTGTTCTAACTTCAGGGGGTTAGAATTAAAATGGAGATGTTGGATACCCAGGTGGTATCTGAAGAGTGGGAAAACACACACACCACACACGCACAGGCACACACAGGCACATGTGATCACAGAAGTCGTAAAAGTTGCAGAGAAAATGTTTTCCTTGTAAGCCATGAGGAAGGTGGTACATGAGAAAGAAACCTCAGGACACACTAGGGTGAAGCTAAAGGGCCAGGCCCCATAACAGCCTACTCTGCTCTTCAGTAGAGTAGGATCTGGGATTCTGGGAATGAGGATGAGTTACCTTGATACTTTAAGGAGAGCTATTTAGAAATATTTTTAGATTTCCCAATATTTGAGAGAATTTTTGTTGTTGTTTTATTTTGGTTTGGTTTTGATGGGGTTTGGGGGATTTATTTATTTATTTATTTATTTATTTATTTATTTATTTTTGAGAGAGGGTTTCTCTGTGTAGTCCTGCCTCTCCTAGAACTCACTCTGCAGACTAGGCTGACCTGTAACTCTGCCATCCACAATCCATCCACCTCTGCCTACCAAGTGCTGGGATTAAAGGTATATGCCACTATCACCTGACAAAGGTTTCTCTCTCTTGTTTTTGTGTTTTGTTTGTTTGGTTTTGGTTTTTGTAGGTAGGGTTTCTCTTTGTGTACTCCTGGAACTTGCTCTGTTGACCAGGCTGGCCTTGAACTCACAGAGATTCTCCTGCCTCTTCCTCCTGAGTGCTGTGATTAAAGGTGTGTACCACCACTTCTTGGCTTGAGGGTGATTTTTAAATATTCTTTGATCATTGACTTCTAGCTGTGCTGGCTTCACTTTGAATGTGTGACAGACACACCATCGGCTCCTGGGAATGTTCAGGCCTGCTCAAGGAGATTGTCTCTCCTCCATTTCTCTGCAGGAGAATTCTGTGTGTGGCTTTGGATGAAGCTTAATAATTGTGTTAGAATCTTCTAGGTCATCACTGGTTTTCTGTCTGTCTTCCTGTCTGTTGAATCTACCAACACTGGAGGAAGAAAAGTCCATTTTAGAGTTGCTGAAGATCTGTATTGGTAAGAAGATGCATCTAGGAAATAAGGGACCTACAGATTTTCATTAATAATAAGAGGAGTGTAAGACAAAGCCAAGTGTAGTAGCACATGCCTATGACAGCACTCAGGAGCAGGGAGGAGGCAGGAGGATCTCTGTGTGTTATAGGCCAGCCTGGACTATACAGCAAGGCCCCCAAATAAATCAAGACTATAGTGAAACACCATTTCTTATTCATCTCATATGCAAAATTAAATGAGCCTAATAGTGCCAAGTGTTAAAAGGACACGGAAGAAGAGATTTCTTATACATCACTATAAAGATAAAAGTTGCTTTTGGAAAGATATAAGACATTATTTTATAACAATGAACATATATGTTCCATTCCTAGAAGCACATCTAAGAGTACTCCCACATAACTAAATTTTAAAAAACGTGTAAAAGACCTCAACATAAAACCAGATACCCTGAACCTGATAAAGTTCCTGGCAAAGGAGACAAGTTCCTGAACAGAACACCAACAGTACAGTACAGAGCAACAATTGATAAATGGGACCTCATGAAACTGAAAGCTTCTGTACGGCAAAGGACACCATTATAGACGTTTGTTTTTGTTAGTTAGTTTTTTAACTGTTTGGGGGCCCGCCAAACAGTTAAATAGTTCCCAGATAAACACACAGAGACTTATTCTTACTTAATAATGCCCAGCCTTAGCTTGGCTTGTTTCTAGCCAGCTTTTCTTACTTAAATTATCCTATTTCTCTTTAACTACATTTTGCCTCTGGGCTTTTTAACCTTGCTTTATTCTTTTCTTTATGCTTTCTTTTCTTCTTACTCTGTGACAGGGTGACTGCCCCTAGTGTCCTCCTCTCCTTATTTTCTTACTCCTTTCTCTCTTCCCTAGATTTCTCCTCTCATTTATTCTCTCTGCCAGCCCCACCCATCCTTTCTCCTGCCTTGCTATTGGCTGTTTAGCTTTTTATTAGACCAATCAGGTGTTTTAGACAGGCAAAGTCACACAGCTTCACAGAGTTAAACAAGTGCAATATAAAAGAATACAACACATCTTTGCATCATTAAACAAATATTTCGTAGCATAAATGAATGTAACACATCTTAGACTAATATTCCACAACACACCATCAGTCTGACAAGTGTCAGTCTACAGACTACCAACTCCACATCTGACAGAGGACTAAATATTACTAGGAGTCCTGGCTAGGGTCACCTGTGTAGAACCCTGGGCATTTCTGCTGTACTAGCTTTCTGTGTCACCCCCACCCTCCAGAAACTGGAAACATAAATAACAGCTCTTGCTGTGGAGCAAGGGGAACATACCTCCACTGCTGGTAGGCAAACTTATATAGACACTATGGAAATCAATATGGCAGTTTCTTAGAAAACTGGAAATCAATCTACTACAGTTTACCAACTATATCACTCTTGGGCATATACTCAAAGAACATGCCATCCTACCACAAAGACACTTGCTCAAGTTCTTAGCAGCTTTATTCATAATAGCCAGAAACTGGGGGGAAAACCTAGATGTTTCTCAATGGAAGAATGGATAAAGAAAATGTGCTACATTTATAAAATGGAGAATTACTCTGCTGTTAAAAATGACATAATGATTTGGTGTTGATCAAGTTGCTGGTGGGGTGGTGACATAATGAAATTTGCAGGCAAATGGATGGAATTAGGGGGAAAAATCATCCTGAGTGAGGTAACCCAGATCCAGAAAGACAAACATGGTATGTACTCACTCATAATTAGATATTAGCTGTTCAGTAAATGATAATCATGCCATAATCCACAGATCCAGAAAGGCTAAACAGCAGGAGGGATTAAGTAGGGTTGCTGGGATCTCCCTGGGGAGAGGAGATAGAATGGGTTCTGTGATTGGAGCAGAGCAGAGGATGGGACGAGAGGGATCAGGTGGCAGAATGGAGGGACAGAGTATGGGAAGGAATTGGGGGGTGGGGGTGACATAGAAAGCTAGTACAGCAGAAATGCCCAGGGTTCTACACAGGTGACCCTAGCCAGGACTCCTAGTAATAGAGAATTCAGAGCCTGAGTGGGCCATTCTCCGTAACCAGGGAAGGCTTCCAGTGGAGAGGGCCAACCC
>NW_026126413.1:7620000-7787500 GCF_943737965.1 Phodopus roborovskii | reverse complement strand
CCAAATGTCCTGTGCTCCTGGTTGGTTGTGTACCCCTTCTACCACCAGGGGATTTGTGGGGAGCCATCTGTGTCCTCCACTACTCAGGCCTAGAAAGTGCCAAGTGGCTTCTGGTTGGTTGCGACTTCCCTTCCCCCAGCGAGGTTTTAAGAAGGCTTCTCCACCAGGCTTCCTCTTCCTCTGGATGTAGGCAAACAGAATCACAGTTATCATGTTTTCACCACACAATGTGCCACGTTCGTGCTGGGAACAGTGGGTCAGAAAGATTGAGGGACCCCCATCCATAGTGGGTACGAACCACTTAGCCCCAGGGTTGTTTAGCATCAGGCTTAGGTTACTCACAAATGGTACCCAGACTAACTTAGATACACTGCCCAAATCTCCAGCGCATCAACTCGGGAAGTCATTTCTGTTCCTCTCGGTGTACTAGACAATAAACATCAGTTTGGGATAATTGGAGTTAATATTTTATATTTCATAAAAGTGAGAATCATTCATCTTCATTTTTAAAATGTAAAATGAACATAATTTAATTGACAGTAGAAACGAGCTGGAAGTCAATGTTTCTTTCATCTGCCTATTAATTGACAGATAACCCAAATTTTTTCTTTTCTTTCTTTCTTTTTCCCTTCCTCATTCAAGCCAGCTCAATTTAGGAGTAAATAAAGTATCAAATTTGTATACTTAGCTTTCCTACTTAGAATACAGAATTTACAGACTTTGGATCTGGTTAATTTTGATATGTGATTTTTTTTACTTGCAAACTTTCTTTAGAATAAAGTTTGTTTTAAAAACCATCTGCCTTACTGGGCAGTGGTGGAGCACACTTTTAATTCCAGCACTTGGGTAGCAGAGACAGTCAAACGTCTGTGAGTTCAAGGCCAGCCTGGTTTACAAAGAGAGTTTCAGCACAGCCAGGGCTACAGAGAGGGACCCATCTGGAAAAAACAAAAAATGAAAGCAAAACAACAACAACAACAACAGCAACAGCAACAAAACCCTAGCTTCCAAATTCAAAATATGGTAAGAAGCCAAAATAATAGGAGACAGCTTTCTATGGTTGGGAATAAAGAAAAATGGCATCTGTAACAGGCTGCATTTGTGTTTCCCATTCATTAGCACAATGTATGTAGCATGTTAGGCCATGGGAGGTCACATGACTTTTTTAGTAGTAGCTAGGACTTTTTAAATCAGTTAACACTTGACTACCATTGGTGAAGTTTACCATTAAGTGAATTCAGCTGGTGGATTTTATAGTACAGAAAATACTTGCCTTCTCATTTAATGCTTATAAAACATCTTCCTCCTTCTCTTCCTGTCCCTCCTCTTCCTTCTCCTCCCCTTCCTTCTCCTCCCCTTCCTCCTCCTCCTCTTCCTTCTGTCTTTGAGTCTTTCTGGCCAGGTATTCCAGGCCTCAAACTTTTGATCTTCCTGTCCCAGACTCCTGGATGTTGAGATTACTAATTTGTGCCACCATCCCCAGGGTAAATCCTACTATTTCTTATGAAGCAACTGTACACAGGCTGTTGTACTGGTTTTGTGTGTCAACTTGACACAAACTAGAGTCATCAGAGAAAGGAGCCTCAGCTGAGGAAATGCTGCCATGCATGAGATCAGCTGTAAGGCATTTTCTCAATTAGTGATCAATGGGGGAGGGCCCAGCCCATTGTGGGTGGTACCATTCCTGGGCTGGTGGTCCTGGGTTCTATAAGAAGGTGGGTTGAGCAAGCCATGAGGAGCAAGCCAGTAAGTAGATTCCCTCTGTGTCCTCTGTATCAGCTCCTGCCTCCTGAATCCTGTCCTTTGAGTTCCTGCCCTGACTTCCTTCAGTGATGAACAGCAATGTTGAAGTGTAAGCCTAATAAACCCTTTCTTCATTGCAGCAATAGAAACCCTAACTAAGATGGTAGACCTCTCTATAGACCAGTTAGTATCCACAGGTCTCACAGTCACCAGGGAGCTTTTTACTGCTTCTTCTGACCCTAAACTAAGGGTGTTGATATTCAGGAAAATGTCACATTGATAGGTTGTTGATAGAGCGGTGAGGTCGACAGCATGTATATATCAGAGGCAGTCAAAGGAGGCTCTGACTGATGGAAGGAAACCACTGTGAGCACCCACTGTCCTTGGGCTCAGAAGAGAATGAGACAGGGTTGACCCAGCATATTGCTACTTCATAGCACAGGCTATTCCTTGGAATTCTTAATCAATGGGCTCATGCAACCCTGGACGGACTTGTGCAGACCCCGTCATGCAGATCAGATTTCCCTTGGAAGCACCTCTGAGGTGACAGTTCATACACAGTGTGGCTTTGGTGGCAATCTTGGTGCTTCCAAGTGTGGGAAAGACTTGCTGTTTTTGGGTCACACATCTTTCTCTTGAGATACTCTTTGGGTAATCTCTGTAGCAGGTTCTAGTTGCTCCCCACACACTTCCTCATCCCCTCCTCAGTGAGGAGATCTCAACTGGGGTCGCTGAGCCAGGTGTGTCCAGGCAATGATTTCTGCGCACCTGTCACTTCTAGCTCATGGATAGCAGTCCTCCTTGAGCTGAGCACACAAGATAAAATGGCACACCCAAGGCCTCGGGCAGGGGAAGAGAGAGCCATTAGATACAAGGAGCCCAAGTCCCTGAAAGACTGTGGAATGGTCCCTCTGCCAAACCTTACTATAACAGGAACAGCAAAAATAATAACAAAATCAATTAGCATGTTAGCTGCCTCACCAAGGACTTAGGGTCATTGGCCATAGCATTAAACACATCCTATCTGATAGATATTAAGAACCTTATAGGAAAATAACACTATAATTTTCCTCTCAATCCAGACACACGATTCAGGGGTGATACAATGAAGGTATAGAGGTTCACTATGGTGAAAGTCCAGAAAATAGCAGTTCCCAATGACCCTGCCGACCATTCGAGCCTTGATAAATGAGGCTTCTTTACTGGTGGGAAAATGTTACACGCCTAAGGTTTGTGCATTTTACTTCTGTGTCCTTCACTTGGGATCTGATTTTAAATCTATTTTAGAAAAGTATTCATTTTTCAAATGTTAGCATCAATACAGGAAAATGTGAGATATTGTTATTGTTCCTTAGGGAGGAAAAAACATAATTGTAGATATGGTTTTTAATTGCTTAGGAATTTTTAATTTAATCTCATCATTTAGCTCATGAAGAATAGACAATGTTTATGCCACTGAACATGCTGGCAAGAACTACCTCTCTGATCTTAAAGTTTAATGATTGCATTTATAGAATGCTGCTGCAGAAAGTATTTTTTTTTAAAAAAAATCTGTGTTCAGTATACTCAGATTTCCAGCTAGTATAAATTGTCCTTGGAAATGGCTTATTCCATCTCAAAATATCCTTATTAACCCTGACCCTGTGTTACACTGTTTGCCTAAGATGCTTAGCTCAAAAAAGAACAGTGACCCTTTGGTTATCTTTTTCTCTTTCAATCGACTATTCAGAAGTTAGTTTTCCCTACACAGAATCACTGAACTCAGTCATCACAAAACAGCTGAAACAAAGCAGTATGGATAAGCTCTGGGTTCAATAGTCATACCATAGAAATGCTATTCATTAATTCATAATTCATAATTAATGCACACTATCCACACCACTGCTCCTGCCAGCATCCAAATTTCTGTTTGCAGGACTCTAGGTTTGCAACAGAATGCAAAGAAGACAGAATCCTCCCTCTGCTCAGTGGCTTCTGGGGAGGCTCATTTCCCATTCATATTTTTATATTCTGGTTGTGATCCTAGCTTTTAAGAGCTGAGCCATCTCTCCAGCTCAGCCTACTCTTATTTTTAAAAGGACAGTTTGTAGAGAAAACTATTGATTTTTTTTATAAATGGTACCTCCCATGTTTGTTTAAAAAAGAATAAAAAATTGCCAATAATTCCATAGGAACACCATTTTTGGAACAAAACAAATTGCTGTTTTACACTTCTACCCAAAAGCTTTGGAGATCAAGTGACCTTGAACCCAAACTTGTGAACAGAGTTTTGGTTCAAGTCTGCCCAGTAATTGGAACTGTGTTTGCTTTTCTGATGTATATGCACATATATGCGACACTTTGTATGACACTTGGAATCTAGAAGTTTCTCAAAAATGTGCCTTTTGAGAAGAGGACCCCTCAAGAGATAAAGCTAGGATTTGGTCTTCAGTCTGGGGGAATTAGCAATTTTCAGTTAACTGGGACAATTTAGAAAATTTGACCTTCTGGAGGCCAGTGATGTAGCTCAATGGCAAAGTGTACAGGGCCCTGGGTTTGATCCACAGCATCAGTAAGTCAGACATGATGAGAAATGCCTGTAATCCTAGCACTCAGAGGTGGAGGAAGAAAGGTAAGAAGTGCAAGGGGAGGGAGGGAGGAAGGGAGGAAGGAAGGACAGACTGATGGAAGGAAGGAAGGAAGGAAGGAAGGACAAACATGCTGGCAATATCTGCTACTTATGCTGGCCTCTGAGCTGAATGAAGAAGGGAACTCCATCCATCTGCTTCCAATGGTGTTTCCAATACTGAACCTGGTGGCTATAGCTTAGAATCTGTTCCAGAGATAGCTACTGTCTGAATGACTAATGAAACTGTGAAGGAGTCTGAATCTTCCAGAAGAATATGGAAATTTCTGGATATCAGAGGGAATGTTGACCTTCTCAAGCTTCCCCTTGTAGTGTTGATATCTGAGCCAGAGGGTGGTCCTTGACCCCAGGAGGCATCATACAGATTTGAAGAAATCTCTTTTGACCCTCTAGGCATATTTTAGAGGCCAAACCAGAATGGCTTCATTGTGGATGTGAAGAGGGACCAGCCACCCTTAAGTAGAACAAAGGACATTTGCATGATGCCTGACATCCTTTTCAGTCCATCTGAAGAGAGGTGTAAGGAGTAAGGTTTTTCTGCCCACCGCCTGGTCTTGTCCCACCGCTGCTCCAGCCCCAATTAACACACAGAGACTCTGTATTAGATATAATTCTGTTGGCCAGGTACTAGTTTCTTATCTACTAGTTTCTTATCAGCTAGCTCTGTCTTAAGTATTAACCCATTTCTGCTGATCTATGTATTTCTCTTACCCGGGAGCCGGCCAGCATTCTGCTTTCTCCAGACTCTCCATCTTGACCCCTCCTTACTACTTCCTCTTTCCTTCTTGTCTCCTAGTCCCTCCTATCTTGCTTTCCTATTGGCCAACAGTGCTTTATTCATTAACCAGTATGAGGAACATATATACATAATGGCATCTCCCATCAGAGAGGACTACTCCACCTTCTCAGAGAATATTCTCTCAAGGGACATTGCTAGATGCATGACATCCCCTTCAGTATATCCCCAAAGTAACAGCCCTTCAAAGAAAAGGCACCAACAGTATGACCAGCAACCAATTTTATGGTTGATAAACAAGTTTCGACCTTGAGCTCCCAGATAATGTGTTTCTATGGGTCAGCTGGGCAGCCTCTGGAGGGCTGACCTTGGAAACATGGCCACCACTGCCCAACACACGAGGCTGCCGGGGCCTCTGGTGGCCACACAGCTCAATAAGCTTTGCTTCTCACCCGGCTTCTGTTCTTGCTCCCCCCCCCCAACCATTCCCAAATATAAATGAGAAAATTAAACATTTACCTTGATGAGAAAATAGCTCTCTCGCTGACATTTCCTCATGCCCTCACCAGTGTGACTTAGTTATAGTTTTTAGTAGCTGTTTCTACATTTTTAATTATTGTGTAGAGTTAAAATATGTAATAATGGATAACTGTGCAATACATTAAATACTTACGGGTATGTTGTGCCTTCTGTTATAATATAAAATCCATCTATTCTGGTTGATGGGTTTTAACCTCACACAGAATACTTTAAACCCCATTTGGACTTGTGCCTACAATCACCTTAGCAGAGTCTCTTAAGTAACTGCGCACAGCCTAATTAGTATGCATTATCAATTAACAAACTTAATAGCCGGCAGATTGATTAGATCCTCTGTTGCAGGGGCAGAGCTGAAGCGAAACAGAATGAAAAATCATTGCACGCATACACTGCAGCTTTGTTATTTTCTCGGATCCCTCCTCCTCCGCACAGCCTTAATTAATGCACGCATATGGTTCTGCAGGTCTGCAGATCTGGGACAGCGAGCCTTCAGTAACCCTTCCATGAAGCTTATCTTCAAACGGGGAGTCTGTGCCTCTCTCTTTCTTTGGGGGCTTCTGTATGTATCATCTCCACCCCTCTTCTCGTCCTTTGCAGAACACTGAGTTTTAAAGGGCCGATTCTCCCAGCATGGTGGAATGGGAACCGATTACAAGGCTGAGCCCAAAGCCGGGAAGGGAGCACTTCGGAATGTGGAGGAGCACTTGGGAGGCGCAGTGATGGGGCACTGACAGCCATGAAGTGCTTCTGGCAGCTATTTCCAAACAGAATGGTACAAATGGACTGTCCTGTTACATCTCGTCTATTTTTGATGGACTGGAAACAATATGAATAAATAAAAGAAAAGCACATTTCCTGAAGGCAGGGACCAGGCTAACAAGGAGTTGCCAACTGTGCTCTTCATAAAACACTGGCATTATAAGAATTTTACACCTTCCATAAACAGTCAACACAAAACTCTAAAAAAGACTTCTGAAGACATTTCCAGCACCGTAAATTGTCACCTCGTAGTGCTGCTTTGGGTTTTATTTTTCTATTTAAAGCAGAATAATGGTCCATGCCAGTCCTTTCATTTACTAGCTCCTCCTGGTCTAGGGTCTTTTCACTTCTATGTGAGAAGAGCCATAATTGCGTGTACAGAGGGGCCGTGAGGGGCTTTCACTCACTTTGGAGGCTTGTTGACTGTTCACGGGGGTAACCCCAGAAACTCAGGGAAAATGCCAGGAGCTCAGGTCTGTCCTTTGGGAAGAACAACCCTCCTGCCTCTCCGCCCTCCTGCCTCTCCACCCTCCTGCCTCTCCACCCTCCTGCCTCTCCCATTCTCCCCTGAATCATCACAAGCCAATCATGTTGGCCTCCTTGAGCTTCCAGGACAGAGAACTCGTTTGTGTTCCTAGAAAGCCCTGACGTAGCCCTCTTGTGGTTTTCCCTCTCCCTTACTACATAGGGTTCAGATCCATTGTTTCTTCCTAAGAAAGACTTTCCCTGACACAGAGAAAATTATGTCTGCCCCGCCCACCCCACCCACCCCAACCCATCCATAGTCTTCTCTGTCATATTGGCATCAAGGCTTTTCCACTGTCCCTGTTAGTTTTTCCATTTGCTTCCTTATTTAATATTTCTATCACGTATAAGAATGACAGCTTTTAGCCGAGTGGTGGTGGCACACGTCTTTAATCCCAACACTTGGGAGGCAGAGGCAGGCCGATCTCTGTGAGTTTAAGATCAGCCTGGTCTACAAGAGCAAGTTCCAGGACAGGCTCCCAAAGTTACACAGGGAAGCCCTGTCTGGAAAAACTAAAACTAAAACAAACAAACAAACAAAAAAAAAAGAATGACAACTTCGGGGTTGCAGAGCTGGCTCAGCTATAGAGCATATGCTGGCCTTGCAGGGTTGAATTTGGTTCCAGGTAGCCCTGTTAGGCAAGTTACAACACACACACACACACACACACACACACAAATACATTTATAAAAAAGGATAAATGAAGATTTCAGGCTTGGAGGCACTTGCTTAGTCTGTATAAGATTCTGAATTTGTCTGGGAGTGGGTTAGTGAGGGAGGCAGAGGCAGGAGGATTTCTGTAAGTTTCATGCCAGCCCAGTCTACAGAATGAGTTGTAAGACAGCCAGGGCTCTTACACAGAGAAACCCCCATCTCAGAGAGAGAGAGAGAGAGAGAGAGAGAGAGAGAGAGAGAGAGAGAGAGAGAGAGAGAGAGAGAGCGAAAGAGAGCTCAAGATGGGATGACGAAATGTCAAAGTTGACACTGTGATGGTAGTCCACCTGAAATGGGTGAATGGCATGTGGATTACCCGTCAACAAAGCCAAATAAAAACAAGCCCACAATTGTGATTGTGACTGAATGGCAAGAGGAATGAAGACCAAGAACATGAAGTGTCACAGGGCATATCATGAAAGAGAAGGTGGTTGGCAATGGCCAGAGATGAAGACAGGCCCTGAAATGAGACTATTAGAGCTCTAAGCTCCATGGCTTTGTTCAGACATGTGGCCTCATGGGAGCCATCTTGGTTTTGATTCCCCAGAAATAACCTAGTAAGGAATACAAATACTTCTTTGGTGGTACAGGGACCATATTAGCAGGGTAGTACAGGGGACACAAAACTGGGAGGTGACACGGGAGCTGGAAAGACAGCCAATAAAGGAACACCAGTAAACCAGCTTTCAAGCAGAATAGCGTCGCTCAGGAGACTGTGAGAGGCACCCGAGAGTCGTCCTGTCTGACATGGGAGCTGTACTGTTCATGCACTGACTGGTGTCCCTCAACTGTCCTCCTCCACCAGCCTCCTCTGGGCTTCCTCCCCGGTCTGCACTTCTGTCAGGGCCAGCCCTGCTCTAACCCTTCCTTCTCTGTCCCCTAGTCTAGCATCCCCAGCCTGAGCCACTTACACTGTGTCCGTTGTCCTTTTACTGCCTGCCACCTCACTGCCCAGGCAGCCTGCGTGCCCCCGATGCCGCCCCGGGTTTTATATTCTCTGCACTATTTATATTTGAAGTGACAACTTGTGACATGGTGATGGTGCCAGCAGGATAGACGCATCAAAAGCTGCTTTTCGTTATCATGGCAGCATCGTAAGAGGCAGGAGTTTAGTAGCCATGAGACCTCCCCAGACATGAAGTGTAATGTTTGCGAAAGTGTTAGGAAGATGTTTCCAAGAAAGCACAGGGGGGAAAATCCATGGGTTTTGTTTTTTCTTCTTTCTAAATGTGCTGCAGAGTTGCCAAAATTCAATTAAAGATCAGTGTTGAGAGCCATTGATGTATGCAGGTAAGAAATGTGAGACCACACGACATCATGGATGGAAGGATCAGGTACTGGGGGCTGCGGTGAGTTACACATAGATGCCACCCACATCTCCTATGTATGGCTACAGCCAATCCTTGTGATCAGTGTCAACAGCAAGGTCAGTACTCCAGCCCCTTCTTTCCTGCCTTTGATCCCCTGGAACCTGCCCTGTTTTCACAACTACAGCTTTGACCCAGGCCTCCCTACCTCGTTGACTCTAGGCAACCGTTTCTTGCTTAGGCCATGTTACAACATCATTGACATTTGGGGGAGTAATTTTCCAATAATCTAGCAGCATAATTTTTTTTTTTAAACTGGGATAGCAAATCAAATTAGAGACTCAGGTAACTTGTAACAGAAGATTTCTAGTTCTAGTTCATGGTCTTGCTTTTGTGTATAAATATTTTAAAATATGGTATTCCAGAGACAATGGGCATCCCAGGAGCAATGACCAAATCAGTGTCCATGCTCCGAATGTGACTTCTATTGAGAGGAGTCAGCATCAGAGAGGTGTCTGGTTCTGGGTGAGCCTGGGAGATACCAGAAACAATTGAGACTGGGTCCAAAGGCACAAGGCCACCCTGCTCCAGAATGGAACAATCTGATTGTCAAAATCAATGAGTGTCATACATTGAAATATATTCCATATATTAAAATTCACAAAGTGTGTAAAGATTAAAGAGGTGACTGGTAATTTTGGAAGCTGCTTGACAAATACTCATTAGTCTGGAAATCGGTAAAAATAAAAAGAATCAAACATTTCCCTGGCCTCCCCCATCAATAATACTTTAAGGGAGCCATGCAGTTGTTAAGGCAAAGTTCTACATAGTTAATGAGTGCATGCAGAGTGGCAGAAATATCACTATTTTGCGACATCTTAATGAGATAATGGATATAAAAGCCTTCTCTAATGGCTGCTATAGCCATTAGGTTGGGGGCGATGGGAGATGCCCTATGATGAGTCCAGACAACAACACCTGAAGCTGCTGAACTGTGAAACCACAGAAAGAGTGACAGCTAGGCCCATGTACTCTCCTGGGTCTTGACACCTGAAGCACACATGCCATTATGTTCATGGAAACCATCTTGCCAAAAGAAAGAGCCTAACTATGATGAAGGCATTAGAGTTTACTACCTGGGTATGCAGGGAACAAAAGAATGTGCTTGGGGAAAATCCAGAATATTCTGTTAGAAACTCATTAGGAAAGTAATCTTATCAATGAGAAATTAGCAAGCAAATCAACGTTCAGCAGACTTATAGACTTCAGAATACTCAAGAGACACAAAGACACATGAGCCAGAGGCAGAGCTTGGGTTTCTTAGATTCTGAGTAGGATGAACCAAGCGAGAAAGCCGGTTATGATGTGTCCATACTGACTTTATACGTAGGTGATGTTTAGGAATGGCTGTCATGTAGATTTGATAATGGAGTTGCGGAGAACTCAAAGAATAGACAGACTTTACTGTTAGAGGAGCATACGAAAGCATTGGCAGAAGAAAACACTTTATGACCACGTTAGTTTTAATATGATCCAGTGAAAGCAAGTATGTGAGCAGTGCCCAGGGTCTCAGAAGGGTGTGTACTGATCAACCACCACATGGAAGTTTCTCGAGTTTGTCACTCTGGCTTCACGTGTGTCTGGCATTTCCCACACCGAAACAAAAGCCTGGCTTTCCATACGTCTTCAGTATCATGCCTTCCTGCCAGCACTCCCATGCTACAATCATAAGCTGAAGGAATAAAGCAAGTAAAACAAACAGATTGCCTTCCCCGTGTTGTTACTGAGCGCAAGTACATGGTAATCTAATTTTAATGCACCCCACAAATGAGAGGCTCTTGGTTCTCTTCATGCATTTCCTTATTTATTTAGTAAGACGTAAGAAGAATGTAGATAACAGATTTTAAAAAGTAGGAGTAAAAAAACAAACAAACAAAAAAACCCAGCCAGTTCATTTTGTAAACACTGTAAACATAAAGGGAAATAAAGTAGTTGAACATAGGCCTGATGTTTCCCATGGAAACAGGTTACAGCAACAGTTAGTCCTTATTGAGCTCAATGCTAGTGCTAAATACTTTACACTACAAACAACACTCTGCCATAGGTACTGTTGTTTTCCCCAAGTCACACATGAAGAAACAAAAGCTCAGAAAGGCCCTCTTCCAGCCAGGAGCCCGCTAAGGGCATCAGACAGGCCACTTTCACCCCTATGGCCTTTGCCTATCTTTGTTCCTTGAACCCCACAATTGTAGGTCCATCCAGGGGACCTCATTATATACAGGATCATGATGTATAAACATCAATTCACTTTAATTCTGACTCCATATTACGACTCCCATTTTACAGCCAAAGGAATGGATGCTCAAAGAACTTAGCCAGATGGCTGAGGTAGCCATGGAGGAGGGTTTCAAACTGACCTCAAAGCCTGCCTCAGTCACCCCTCTGCTGTGCAGCCCAAAGAGTCCCCACAGTGCTCCTCTGTCCCCTAGAAAGCATTTTCTCTCACTTTATAAAATCAATGTTACTGTGTCATTCAACTTCACTGAGAGTATGAAGGATGTCCTGTTAGCAAATGTCCACCAGGCATCTGATTGGTGCACCCTAAACCTCCAACAGTGCCTCCCACACAGCAGATACTTCCTAACTGACCTCTGAACTACACCACAGTTATTGAGATGTGAATGACACAAACTAGTGAGTGTAGTGGGCATTTTGGTATACATCTAATCATAGCATTTTAATATATTAGCAAATTATCCATCTCCAATGATTTTTAGTACAGAAGAGACAGGTAAGATGCCATTTAGTACTTGAGGAACCATTACTATAGCCTGAAGAATTTCATCAGGATTGACCCTTGACACACAATAATGTGCTCTTTTGGCAGGCCCAGCTCAAAGACCAGGCTCACATTTCCTACTTTGATTTAGCCATCTCCCCTCCAACATTATAGTCTATTGTAACCTGTTCTAACACTTCTAACATATAATCACTCCACACAGAAAACAAAAGTAGATTGCTCTTGACTATTTGATGCAAAGGAACCAAACTGGAAAATGTCCATGCTCCCCGCTCCTCAGTGAAACTGGTGACTTTCACTGTTATCTTTGGTCGTTTAATTTGCTTATTCTCCATTGTGAAAATGTCTGCCTGAATTCACTTTCTGAACTTCCATTACTAACCTCTTGTTCTCATGTTTGACACTAACTCAAATAGCCTTGGAATAATTATCTTCTCCACTCCCTTCAGAATTGCCTACACTTTAATGAGTTTCCATTTAATCTTGTCTGTGTCAAAGAATATCACTCAGAATACCTAAGACCTGTAAATCCCCAGGTGGGTCCCAGTGACCCCCCCCCACCCTGTGCTGTCTCCATCGCTCGGATATCCTTTTATGACAGGGTGGGTGAAACTGCATGGAGACCCATTGTGGCCATACAATCTTCACAAGTGACTGCCGAGTCTCTGTTGTGCTAGCCCATCCTAGGCACCCACTAAATGGCAGTACTTACTGTCTTTATTGACACATGAAGTTTGGAAATGTCAGGTGCCTTGCTCTCCCCTTTTATCTTTAAATGTCTAGTTTCCTAACACAGTGGGGAATTCCAGATACTTTGACATTATCGTCAAGGCTTCTAGGGCACAATGCAGTCATGGATGAGACTGTTTCTTCAGGAGGATTGGTGACTCGGAGAGCACCAATGTTTGAGACATTAACAAGGGTTTGCTTTACAAAGACCCCACAGTTTCCTCCTCCCTGGCTCCGTCTGCAGAGAATTGGGGAGCTGGCTCAGGAAGAGGCTTGGGTCCTAAGGAAACTCACCTATTCATATATCCCCTCCCTCTCTCTGGATCAACCAAGGGCCTTCCTTCTGCTGCATAAGCGCTGTGCCCACAAGCCCCACCTACACTCCTGAGTTTGCAACCCATTCTTTTTGTGTTGGTTTTGTTTATTTAATTTCGAGAAACAGCATCTCACTATGAAGTTCAGACTAGCCTTAAGTGCATTGTCTTCCTGCCTTAGCCCCCAAGTGCTCATAAAGTTACAGGCCATTGTGTTGAACTTGCCAGTCTGCCTTTTGGTGGTGAAAATAAAATGTATATTAAGAATTAGTCAGCTGGATTTGTTTCAGATGATCTCACTTTTGATGGCAACATACAGGGCACCTCAGTCAGAAGTGATGAAGCACAGAGCTTCTCCACACCCTGTCTGAGCTGATCCTTGTCAGTCATGACATCTGCAATGGACACTGTGTTGTCTTCTGCCTTCTTCATTGCTGACTCAATGAGGCCAAAATGCTGAAGATCCAGAAGCAACCTAAATTCTCTTGGAAAAACATCCCTAAGAGAAACAAGGGCTAGACCCTACTCCAAGTGACTTGACAGATTTTGATGATCCCTCCTGGAAGGCATCACCCTCCCTGTGGAGTGGTGAGGGAATGGGATGGGAGGGGGTGGGAGGCATGAGAGGGAGGGAGGGAGAGGGAACTGGGATCAATATGTAAAATAAGAAAAAATAATAAATACATATTTTAAAAAAAGAAACAAGCCGACAGCTATGTCACCTCCAGTCCATTCTTCAAAAGAAAAATTGGTTAATTATCTCTTTTAAAATATCTCTAGAAGTCAAAGAATATAGGATGTCAAGTAGTCTTGCATCTAATATCAGACATGCACATCTGTGTCACACACACACACACACACACACACACACACACAGAGAGAGAGAGAGAGAGAGAGAGAGAGAGAGAGAGAGAGAGAGCGCTATTGGATATAAAACATGATTGACGTCTTGAGACTTTTTCTACCATGAGAGATGGACACCACAGAAAAAACAACTTAAAGAACAACATTACTACCACACAGAGTAACGCACAGAGGAGCTTGTGGGAGAGGCAAGGGCCATGGAAACCTTCCTCAAGGAAGTGGTGCTTGGCTGAATTGAAAGAACTGAGTAGGAGTGATGGAGTTGGCTTGAAAGTGGCAATTGGCTAAGCTAGGCACAGCTAACCAAATTTGCAAGCAATGTGGGACTTTGGAGTAAAAGAAATAATGCTAGTGTGGTTTGCATGCAGAGAATGAACAAGCTGGAGGATAATAGCTAGAGACAGACGGGGCCACACCATGCATGGATGCAGAAAGAATTTCCTCCCTCCCTTCCCCTTCTCTCTCTTGAACAATGGAGACCCAATCAAGGCCCTGAATGTTGAGAACGTTTTGAAGGCAGTCTTGTGCTTTGAAACCTTCTCCCTGGCTGACATATGGAGAAATGGACCAGAGGATCTGAGAGATAAAGATGTCCATCTTGACCCACCTGTCTTCAGCACAGATGTGACAGACAGCTCAGTGCATCATCACTGGTGCCCACACGGAGCAGGGGCAGCAAGGAGGCTGCATTTTTCTTCCTTCTGAGCTATGGAAGGATGCCCATCTGCCAGTAAGCCTGGCCCACCAAGGCAGAGCAGTCTCTGCCCTTACAGGTAACCCCAATCAATGAGAGATGACAGAAGGAGAGGGAGGGGCATATACCCCAGCCTTCCTGTGCCCTGGTGCCCTTGCCCTGGGGCACCCTATACATTTCCTCGGTGGCCCACCATGGCACCGAGCAGCAGCTGCCCACTATAGTCACCAGTTTATTTGCTAACAGTTATTGGCTTCTTTTCTTCCCAAGTTCACTTTCTCTTGTCTGCCTCACCTGCTTCCAGTGATCACCTTCCCGTTCTAGAACCTGCAGCCAAGTCCTTACTTGAGGTCTGAGATGGGGAAACAACCAGGAAGGCTGGCAGAGGTAGTGTCCAGGAATCTGTGCATATAGTGAAGAGTCAAGCACAGTCACTCCACCTGCTGTTTCAGGCATCCAGACTCTTCCACACCTTGGAGTCTCTAACCAGACACAATCATTTTGTCATTGTGTCACTGGGCTCATAGAGGCCACTGTTTGGGATTGCTTCCCCCCATCGCAGACAGAGAATGACAAAGTGGTTTTCTGACATGAAGCCCTAGGTGAGATCAGGGTTGGCCACTGGCCCTTACCTCTGTCAGGGCTGCTGCTAGCTAAACCTCTCTGTGTGCCTGTGCTTCTCACAAGATTAACAGCTAGGTTTCTTTTTTGTTAAAGATTTATTTATTATGTATACGATGTTCTGCAGGCCAGAAGATAGTACCAGAGCTCATTACAGATGGTTGTGAGCCATCATGTAGTTGCTGGGAATTGAACTCAGGACCTCTGGAAGAGCAGTCAGTGCTCTCAACCACTGAGCCATCTCGCCAGCCCAATGGCTAGGTTTGTCAAGTAGGTTGTGCTGTGTTTTCTAGCCTAACTCAGAAGCCCCACAGCATCTTTCTGTTGCATTCTGTTTATTTGAGCGAGTCACCAAGAGCAGCCCCCATGTAAGAGAAGGGGAGTGAGATCGCTGTTGGCAGGGGCAAGGTATTTCTCATAGTAACATGTTCAGGGAAGGGTGTGGAAATGAGTTTCTTTCCTATGTCCATTTCTTCGCATGCCGCTGAAAAGGGAGAGTGTAGCTCTTCACCAACTTCTGGTGTTCAACCATACCATGCAAAGTGAGTGACACTCTAAATCTTTCTGCTTCTTCTGAGGGAGGGTCCTGTTTTGTCGCCACAGCAGTGAGGTAGAAGGAAGGATTGAGACAGAACAGCCAAGAGGCAGGGGCACAGGGAAAACAGCCACTCCCTGGGATAGAGGCACCTTAATCAAGAGAAAGTACAGGAGAGAATATATTAATGACATATTCAAGCCTTTCAAATCGAACTTAGAAATAGCTTGGTTAATGATTTATTTCTCAATATGAGAATTCTCTTTATATTGACTATTTTGCCCTCACAAATGTCAAGCCATTTATTCTATTGCTAAGGTGCCCATATTTTCAATAGAGGTAGTTCCTTTTAAATGTTAGAAGATATCAACCCTGAAATCAATTCATTTTTCTTCTTGTGCTAAAAATTAGAATATCACAGTAGGGCACAGTCTAATTGATGTTAACAGGGATCAGAGCAATGAAGACCTGAAGTCTTCTATTTGATTTTCCTTTGAAGACACATGACTAGATAACCATAGCCATTTTTGAGCTCATCTAGGCCATGGAGCCATTATGTCAGAAATCAATCAATCATCGATCAATATGTTCTCTGAACAAAGCCAGGAAGTTTGAAATACTTGGTTGAAATCCTAGCACCACCATGTTGACCCCCACCTCCAATCACTTATCCTTGCCTAAACTGTATCTTAGTTTACCGGTGATGGTCCTGATGATTTTGCCGCCATGAAAACCAGTTGGTTTCCAAAGTGTGCCTTGCCATTTTCTCCTAAAGTCTATATATAATTCCAAAAACAGTCAACAGAGAGAAAATCAGAGTAGTGATCTCCAAGCATGAACCTTGGAGAAGTTGGACGTTATGAAGGCTGCTGTGTCATTTCATATTTATTATTTAAGATAATATTACAATGTTGACATTCAAGTTAACGATTACTGTGTAAGTAATTACTTCAAACTATCATGATTCCAAACAATAACTGAGGGGGGGGCACAGGACGAGAATTGAACCCAAAGCCTGGTACTTGTAAAGCATGTGTTACAGCCCTGATCGACACCCCAGTCCCCCCAAAGCAATACTTTACTAGCTGTATTGCATACATCATGGTTTTGTGTCAAGTTCAGACAACAAAATGGAGCTGGCTCAACATCAAAGATACATGGGAGCTTAGCTAGCTTAACTCAGAAGCTGGGAGCTTCCTAGGTCCTCCATCACCTGAACGTGTTTCTCCATTCGGCTTCTCATGAGGCTGGGCTGGGTTTGCTTACAGCATGGAAGCCTCAAAGTAGACACGCTCCTCACATGGTAACTGAGGATTCTGGTAGTGTTCATATAGATGGGAACAAGAAGGCACAAAGACTTTTCAGAGGTTGGGCAGACCCCAATCAGCTTGGATATGACTGGGTACTACCAGCTTGGGTTCCTGAGACAGAAGCTGTAGGCAAAATACATGCTGCCCACAGGTCTGCATCCTCAGAGAGCACACTGCCTTAGTTAGCGTGTCTATTGCCGTGAAGAGACACCATGACCACAGCAACTCTTATAAAGGAAAGCATTTAATTGGGGTGGCTCACTTACAGTTTCAGAGATTCGGTCCATCATTATCATGGTGGGGAGCACCACAGCGTGCAGGCAGATGCTGGAGAAGTAGCTGAAGTTCTACCTCCTGCAGGAAAGAGGAAGTCAACTGAGACACTGGGTGGTATCTTGAGCATAGAACCTCAAAACCCACTCCCCACTGTGACACACTTCCTCCTACAAAGCCATACCCACCTTGGCAAAGCCACACCTCCTAATAGTGCCACACCCTATGAGATTGTGGGAGCCAATGACGTTCAGACTGCCACACGGGTATCTGTCCAGCCCTGGATGACTTGCTCCTGGACTGGACACAGGATATAGTCACAGTTATAACACTTCTAGAGTTAAACACTTTAAAAGCACTTACTTGGCACCTGGTATGTGATCACCCCTGTTTCCTCGGCACTTTGCTCAACCCCTTTTTTGATCTTCTCTTTCTCCATCACCAAAATGGCATGATGATTTTACCTTCCCCACAGGGCTAGCCAGAGGAACAGTGCCTGGGTCACAATGAGAGCCCAGCCTGGGATACATTTACTATGTGTCCCTGATGTCTTAGTTGGTGTTCTATTGCTATGAAGAGACCTCATGATCATGGCAACTCTTATAAAGGAAAACATTTAATTGGGGCTGGCTTACAGTTTCAGAGCTCCATTGTCATCATAGCGCAAAGCATGGCAGCATGCAGACAGACATGGTGCTGGAGAAGGAGCTGAGAGTTCTACATCTGGGCCTGCAAGCAAGAGGGAGAGAAAGACTATGGGCTTGGAAAGAGCCCTGCCCCAGTGACACACTCTCTCCATCAATACCATGCCTATGAATCTTTTCAAACACTGCTTGGTGACCAAGTATTCAAATCTATGAGCCTATGGGGCCATTCTCATTCAAGCCACCTTCCTGGGCTAGGTGCTGTAGAATCCTCTCACATGGACTCAGGGTGCTTCGATAGGGGTTCGACTCCACAGTGTACACTTGGCCAATGCCTTTGGGTGTAGACAAGCACCTGCGGCATGATGATGCTGGCTCTGTTCTGATCTTCACAGCCCTCTTCTTCACTGTTCTCTGCTCTCCATTACTCCCATAACCCTGAGGCAGTATTTTATATGTACACATGGAGTCGGAGGAGAAGAAGAAAGGGAGAGCAGAGTAACTCTTAGAAAATTATTAACACATCATGTTGAGGCCAAATCATTCATTCCTGGGTACGAGGATGATAAATCTCTTCTAGTAAAAAGAAATAAATATTTACCTGCTGTATCATTAGAGGACCCAGCCTCCGTCAGTTGTCTTTGGAAAGGGTCTCAGTGCGGGCAGAAGGGGCGATGCGGTAGGTCTACTCAACCCATGTCTGGGGCAGCCAGAGAGGCAAGGTGGAGACACAAGTGTAGCCGCATCCTCATTGCCACTTCACAGCCCTGGCAAGTGCTGCAGAGCACGGGGCTGGCGGGGCGGAAGTGAGGCAAAGCCTGAGGTGATGTTTCCTTCCCTTCCTGACGTTATTCTTTGCAGACACGCTGCCAGTTTGATGCCGGCAATACGTTAACTTGTGAAAGAAAATAGGAAGTAAAAAGAAAGTCAGGGGTGGAGGTAGAGAGTATGGATGGGGACCAGCCTGCTAGATGAAAAGGGAGAAAGGGGTCTTGTCCATTTATTCACTCTAGCAAGGTGGGGAGAACAATGTGAGAGAGACATAATCTCCAAACTAACGAGGCAATCGATCTCTGTCTAAGCCCTTTCGAGAACCTTGATCCTTTAAGACATGAAAGGAGGTGACTTACGCCAATTCATTTTGGGGAGTGCGTGGAGGGGGGTGGGGTGGGTCTCACTGTGTGACCCAGAGAAGCCTGGGACTTGCCATGTATCCCAGTCTGGCCTCTACCTTATGATCCTACAGCTTTTCTCAGTTTGCTTTCTGCTGCTACGACAGAATACCAGAAACTACTGAACTCATAAGGAAATACATTTTCTTTGTTGCAGTTCTCAAGGCTAAAAAGCTCAAGGTCTTGGTTCTAGCAGCTAACGTTGTCCCATGGCAGAATTGGAGAAAGCAAGAGAGTATGGAAGAGAAAAGGAAAAAGGACAGATAAATACACACAAAGAAAGACCACACACACATCCTGTAAAAGGACCCATTGCTAGACTTGGCATCTCATGACTATAAAACTCGTATGTGGGTGGCAAAGCATGAGCTCAGGACCAGCCTGGACTTTGCCCTGAGTTCTGAGCCAGTGATCCTGTCTGGTGGGAGGAGACAAAGATAGAAATGAGAAAAGAAAAACTGAGGGAGCTATTTATTTGATAAAGTCGTCAGTCCATTCACAAAGATGGGGCCCCTGTGACCCATCACTCATATCTCAGCAGGTCCCTTTCCTTAACACTGTTGTTTGGGGGGACACACATTGAAACTACATGTATGAATAGTTGTATGATGGTGATGGTGAGGATTATGATAATACCGAAGCTGGTACTGTGCTCTCCAATCAGTCTTCTTACTCCTGAGAGCCATCTCCAATAGGAAGACTCTTGGATGAGTCACTCCAATTCTTTACAATTGTCTTTCATCTAGGAGTACTCATCATAGTCAAGAGGACAGTAGCAAGAGAAGCAATAGGGTGGCACCACACGTCTCCGCTGATCAAACTTCCCCATTCAGACAGGAGACACTGAACAGGGGACCCCTAAAAGGAGTTATGCTAGGCCCAAGGAAGGAGCTCAGAAACCACAGTTTCACTGATGATGTAATTGTGCATTCAGGGTTGAGCATGATAGCAGCTGTCCCCAAATGAAACCCTCCGAGCTATAGTCACATATATTAGCACAGAATTGATTTACAAAACTCAAGGAGGGCATGGAGTTCCTATGAACTGTAAATTAGTAAATTGCTTTTTAATCTACCATAAAAGATCAGTGAAAAGTCCTTTTAAAATCAAAGGTCTGCTAATTCAATCATGAACACATTTACTCAATGGTGCTGAAGGCAAGAGAAAACCTTAAAGGCGGCACAATTGCCATTTAAAACATATAATTTCAGAAACTAGTTCAGCTTAATTATAATATTGAGCACAGGTATATGTTATTCTGAAGAGACCTTGGCCTTGACATTAATATTTGCTTTAAAAATTGAAGTGGAATTTCCTAACATTATATGTTCCTGGTCATACCTACTTGTGCACGAAAAAGGGGGTTGGACAGCTGTGTGTCCCCTCAGCTTCAGGTCACAGAGGACAAGAGAGGGAGCGGTCACATGGCCTGGGTTAGACAATATAATATATACCATGCATTAGAGACAGAAATCATCTCCTTTGGAGCTAGGAGATTTCTTGGTCAGTGAAGGACTTACTGATCAAGCTCGGCATGGACCTCAAACCCATTTTAAAAACAGCCAAGTATGCTGGTGCATGTTTGTAATCCCAGTGCTGGGGAGGTGGAGGCAGGCTGGTCCTGGGGGGCATTAGCAATCCAACCTAGCATGCTTTGTAAGTTTCAGGTCAGTGAGACACCTTATCTCAAAAGACAAAATAGGTGGGTCTCAAAGAACAATACCCAAGAGTGACCTCTGGCATCTGCTTATGCTAGAAGTCATGCACACTCACACACACACACACACACACACACACACACACACACACACGGAGTCCAGTGGGGGGGAAACAGTCATTTAATCTAGCTAAGTGTTCTTTTGTGTAATGGGACAATAAATGGAGCCTCAGGAAGGTGACACGATTCACCTGCCATTAGTCAGAAACACACATCAGGGTCAGAGCTCTGTCCTCTTCATTCATGACTCTCTTCTATTGGCGGCTCTCAAATTCCAAACTGCACATGAATTTCCTGGGGCTCTTGCTCAATATGAGATTTCTACTCTCTCCCAACTGCGATTTGGCAGTTCTGGGCTGTGGTGACTTTTTCAACAAGTTTACACAACACAAATGCAAGTGGATCCAGAGGCCATGCTTGGAGAAGCCCTGCTTTTGGTCAATGTCTTCCATTTATTAAGCCATTGGAAGCATTGATCTCCAACGGAAAGGCCTTTGAGAATACATACAACACAAGTGTCCCTCTAGTGTTTACACCTTTCAAAACTAGTCCCCACCTCCTAAGTTTACACCACCACACGAGAGCCAAATACTCAGTTGTGAGACTTTGGGTGGCACTTCATATCCAAACCGTAGTACTACCAAATTCCTGGGGAAGGGACCCAGACCCCAGCTCTAAATGGGAGGAGAGCTAGTGGCTGTCTCTAATCTGTCTGTCACAGAGATTATCACTATAGAGATGATCACGATGCATGTCTAATGTTGAGGGTTGTGAAGCACCGTTAGTCAGTCCATGATCCAAGAACCAGATTGCCAGGACTGCATCATTAGTAAGATCTGAGATAAGGAAAGGAAGACTGGCTGAGAAGGACCATCCCAGGAGGAGGCAGGGCTCAGATTGCTTCAGATGCATTACAAGGAGCTAGATAAGCAGAAAGAAAGGGGAAGGGCTTTCTAGGGTGACTTCTGAAGCTGTCATAGTCTAAACCTCATTTACTTTAGTGTTCCAGTCTGTACACACACACACACACACACACACACACACACACACACACACACGATGCTTACTCAACCCCATGTATTATATATCTACCACAGCATAACGAGATCTATGTTTTAATATTGCTATGGTAATATTGGACTAATTTGCTAAAAAGAAGCTACCTTTCCCATGAGACCTTTCAAAGGTGTCTGAGATTTCCCACAGGCCCACAGCTCTTCCAAGTGAGACATGGGCGACTTTGGTCTATATCACAAGAAATGTTTGCTCAGTCCTCACTTAGGCTCCTAACCCTAGGATCCAGCTCTTGGTTTTCTTCTGGTCTAGCTGGGAATATATTGCCATTGTCTGTGAAAAGCAATCTGACAATGACTCTTGAATTCAGAGAAGCCTCCAGAAATAAAACCACCAATATGTAATTTTCTCGTGATGTTGTCCTAAATATGTAAAAATAAATGTAAACATAAAATGTTATAAGGATATAGGGCATGATAGTAGCTGATAATTTTTTCTTTTGTTATTATTTTCAGCCCACTGGGTCTCATTAGTGTCGCCCTACATACACGGAGTGGATCACCCACTGGGGGATGGGGACCCTTCCTAAAGAGAAGCGATTCTCTCTCAGCCACCATCTGCAGCTAACAGCTCTCAGCTAGGAATGAGCTTCCAGGAGCCTCTCCCTCATCCCCGCTGGTATTTTTAATTGACTTGATCTTGAGCAGATCTCATGTAGGCAGCCACAGCTACCGTGAGTTCATTTATGTCTGTGACAGCCATGTCCTGTGGAAGCCAGCATTTCTCAGCCCTTCTCTCCACCCTTCAACTCTTACAGTTTTCTTTGTCAGGGTTCCCTGCGCCCTGCTTAGGGCTGAGCACTCACAGTCTACTCCTCAGCACTTGGAACAGTGATGAGTCTCTGCTAGAACCCTCCCGCTACTGTAAGGAGTTTCCCTGAGCCAGGGAAAAGCGCAAATGGCAAATTTCATTTTGTTTTTTTCAATTGAGACATGGTCTCTCTGGCTGTTCTACAACTTTTTTTTTGTAGACCAGGCTACAGAGATCCACAGAGATCTAAATACCTCTGCCTCTCAAGTGCTGGGATTAAAGGTGTGTGCTACCATGCCTGGCTGGAAGACGATGATGATCATGATGATGATTGATGACTTGGAAATCACACATCATGTACACAGATCACACTCATCTCCCAGTCTTCCTGTGTCCTGCCTCCCCCTTCCCTGTGATCTCCCCTCCACAAAAAAAGTCCATTTTATGTTGTCCATATACTGGAGCAACGTCAATTGGCCAGCCCCCAAGAGAAGGTGAGTCTTTCTTCATCTGAGACCTGGCCAAGCCATCCAGGCTGCTGCTTGTAGACATCAATGTGGTTTTGTGTGGGAGCCCAGACCATGAGTGGCCTTTGGTGGTAACACGGGCCACAGACATCAGCATGGCCCTTGACCACATCGGGACTACCAACCCAGTCATGGTCCTCAGTGGCTGCATGGACTACCCATCTCAACATGGCCTCATATGTCATTCCCATCTAGATGTCCACACACCCCCACACACACACACAGGCAGCAAAGTCCAATGACATCAGTCAGAGGCACAGACCACATATGTCTACATGGCTGTCAGGCTTCATTGTGGCCTGGGGTAGCAGCATGGACCATGGACACCAATATGGCCTCTGATGGAATCCAAGACCACAGCGGTCCTTCAGGGAAGTCCAATCCAAAAAATAAGCCTTTCCTCATCTCAGCCCTCCATCATTAGCCATAGCCAGGGCAATCCCACAGCTGGACAGCAAGTCTGTGTCTGCATAATCTCCAGGTTGCTGTATACCATCCACTGACCCTACTACCATCTAGCTGACTCTACTGGGCAGGGACAGCATGTCGGCCTCAGCCCTCTCTCTCACCTATCACCACCATCACGTTCCAGTTCTGCCTCTCTCCACAACACACACACAAACACTGCTCCATTTTTCTTTCCCATCTCTTCATCGCCCATATGTGTTCAACATACTGGTGTCCTGGATGTCATTGGCCTGGGTGTCTTCCGCCACTCCTGGATGATTATTATTTTATTTTTTAATTGTGAAGATATGCCTAATTGCTGCTTTTATCTCTTCCATAATTCGATATATTTTCTACAACGAACATATTCTTGTCTCACAATCAAAAGAACACATAAAGTTGATCATGGTCACATGAATGTATATTCCTAGCATTTGGAAGGCAGAGATTTTAAAAATAAATCACAAGTTCAAGGCCAATCTGGGGGCTAAAAAAAAAAAGAGGTATAAAAATAGTACACATAAAATTTAAAGATGAACTTTGTTTATGAGTTATTTTCTCAAGAGCTGGGGATGAACCTAGAGCCTTCTGCTTGCTGAGTGCTCACCCACTAAAGAACAGCCATGGCCTTAAACTTCTACTCTGACTTTTATTTCAAAGGAGATTTCAAGAATGCTCACACAAAGATGAATTCTTCAAAGCACAGTTTCCAGAAACCCTATCACAAATCCTCCCCAAGACCCTTGTGTTCCTGCTTGCCCTGATGAATGCCAGCTCTGGTCTTCAAGATTTACTCCTCAGAAAATCAAGACACACAGAATGACTTATTTCCACAGGAAGCAGTCCAGGAGTCTGGAAACAGACGTTGCTTTCTTTCAGCATTATCATCCTTCTCCTTGAAGATACTGCTGTCATCACTCTAGGTTTAACTCAGCTTGACAGTAGCTGCATTGCTGACTTGATCTCCTTCTCCTCTTCTGCTCAAAGCTTGTACCCCTCCACCCCCAGCACTCAAAACCAAAGGAGCATTCTCAGTGAGTGAGGAGCCAGCTGCATCCCCGTGGAGCTGTGCTCCTGATCCAAGTCAATGCTGACTAGCCCGTTTGACATATAAGCCAGGGAGTGATGGCTCTCAATACCTATCATAAACTATGGACAGCATAGCCCTTCATTGTCTTTCTTACTTCCAGTTTGCTCTATAACTAGAATATTCTGCTTCAAACCTGCCTTTATCAGCATCTAAATCATCACTAGTCTGAAGTCCCAGCTTTCCTGGGATGGAAAGCACAGACTCAGCAGCCAGAATGTCATCAGCCTCCTCCAGATTACATCATCTCCTTCTGCCAACCTTAATACCACTATGGTAACCATCAACAGCAATACCTATGATTATTTCAGTAGAAATATTGAGCAGATGTGACAGCCTTGTCAAACTCCTTTGCTGGTGTCCAGCCGCTTGGTGATACCGTTTGCAATTCTAAAGTCTTTCTTCTGGCCCTAATAGAGACAGCACATGCTGACCTCCCGGGTGGGAACCCGCTGCTACAGCTTCGGTGGGCACACACTGCTCACTACCAGCAGTGCAATGCATGGCCAGTGCTGCTGAGCACACAGGCAGGCTCGCCCATCCCCACCTCACCATAGCCAGACGACCACTCTCTAAGTTGAAAGGGCACCAAACTTCCTGTCAGAATTTTGAGCTTCTATGAGCCTTTGAAACTTAAGGGAAGTCACTTTGAACTTGCTTCTTGCTAGTGAAACAGTTTTTCTCAGCGCAACTACACAGAAGTGCTGCTTATACAAGGTGGTAAATGAATTTTACTTCAAAAAAAAAAAAAGTACATTGCCAGAGGTAGAGGCAAGAAGATCAAGAGGGAAGGGTCAGCCTTAGTTATATAAGATTTTAAAATCAAATTGGCACATTAAAAAAAAAACAGCTATAGAAAACAAAACCTTGTACGTAAACATTTACAACAGTGTTGTTCACAAAAGCCAAAATGTTTACTGACAAACTAAGGGATGAGTTAGTTGTGTTATAATGGTGGAGTGAATTATCATTCAGCCAAGAAACATGATGAGCTATCTTACAACATGGATGAGCCCAGAAAACATACTGAGGGAAAGAAGCCACACACATGGTCACATATATGAGACCATCCATACAAAACATCCAAAAGAGGCCATCCATTTAGACAGGAGGCTGATTGCTGGCTGCTGGGTTAGGAGCGCCCAGAATTAGATGACTGCTTAATGGGTAGAGGACAGAGGTGACTGAAACACATTTGGAACTACATGGAGATGGACTAAAGTGGTAGATTACCAAATACTATGGACTTGTTCTCTTTTAAATGGCTGATTTTGTAGTAAATGAATCTTATCTCAATAAATAAGTATATCTCAGGACATGGTGACGCTTGTGTAATCCTAGCACCTGAGGGTAGAGGCTGGAAGGTCAAGAGGTAGAGGTGAGCCTTAATTACAAGAGCCCTTATCTCCCCAAATTGGGGACAGGGGATAGCTCAACGGCAGAGTATTTGCCTAGCACATGTGCAGCCCAGGGTTGAACCCTCAGCACTGCAGACACATACACAAAGAAAGAGAAACAATTCTAGTCAGTAAACCAGGATAAGCCAATCTCAGGAGGATTTAGTGTCGTATAAAAGTATGAACATTCTAAAAGAAAAGCCAGATAGAATGAAATAAAAAATAATGCCCTAAGCAGAGAGTTCTGGTCTTGGATGAACCTCGGAGGCTTCTGTCCCCCATTTTAGGTACAGAAACATAAGTTTGAGCTCTGAAAAAGCCCACTCTCAGCCATGACCTCTCATTCTGACCCCTGTGTCCCGCAGCATCTGTGGGTCACACAAACACAATTTCCAATCTCTTACTAATTCCCGGCAGCACTAAGAAAGGAATCATGTCTTCAGGCTGTGAAAGGTCTGCAAGATCAAGAGAGTTTCTCAGTTCACCTTGGCTAAAGAGAAAGTTCTCGAATGCTGTGACTCAGGGGAAGTGTTGTGAGGAAGACTTGTGCCTGTGGCCAGCACAATCCCAAGCTGCAGTTTTCCAAGGTTGGTGGGAGATTGTCCCCTGGCCCTGGAGTCACAATTACCATGTCATTCTTGAGTGTACATCAAGGCACCTGGTGAGCATTTCAAAGCCACACATTCCTCTTGAGTAGAATCTGCTCATTAGTCCTACAAAGAAGTCCCCAAATAGGCATGTTTTAAAAACCTTCTGGGTGATCTTAATCTTTGGATTTGGACACTATCTGCTCAGTTCAGCACATGCATTCAGATCTGTGGCCTCAATACCCTTAGGACCAAGAACTTTTCATTTCAGAGAGCTCATTGTTAGAAAGTTCTTTCCAACACATGCATCAACATCTGGCTCCCCATGACTTACAATGTAGAATCTCTCCTCCATCCATAGGATACTCCTCAAAGGTCTGGTTCCAGACACTGGCCATGTGTCTTCTCCCTAATCATACACGTTGCCTTAGTGCCCAATCAGTCTGATAATGACTAAGCTGCCAACTTCCTTCTTATTCTTGCTTTTAGCCTCAAGCTGTTTCTTCACAACTAGGCTTCTCTCTGCTAAGCAAATGTTCTACAATCCAATCTAACAGCCTCTCTTTTTGTTTTTGGTTTTTATTTTATTTGCTTTGGTAATACCAGAACTTGAACCCAGACCCCTACGCATGTTAAACAAACAGTCTACCATCAGACTACACCTCTCATCCCTCAGAGTCCCTTCAAACCAGCGGATTTAGGAAGATGGCATGAATTTTTGTGGTTATAATATATTTGAACTTGTTGCTACCATCTTAGTCTTTGATTTTCTTTTTGAGATTTTATTTATTTATCTATCTATCTATTTATTTATTTATTTATTTATTTATTTATTTATTTATTTATTTGAGACCAAATTTCACTATGAAGCCAAGCTGCGGACTTCAACCCGTGCCTCTCTTGCCTCTGGCTAGTGGCTTCTTGTATCGTCTTTTTGTTTTTCTTTTCTTTTCTCTCGCTCTCTGTTAACTGTTTTTTCCTGCTTCCTCTACCTCCCCTCCCATCAGAGTCTAGCAGCTGTACCAGTTTCAGCGACCATGCTCTGAAGGTCACTCTAGAAAATATTGAATGTGAATTTAAGCCAAACCTAGAATGGGACACAGTGGCACACACCTCTAATCCCCGCACCCTGGAGCTGAGGCAAGAGAAATGTGAGTTTGAGGCCAACCCAGGCCACATAGCAAGACCCCGACTCACAGGAAAGCGGAGATGGGTGAAAACATTTTATTTCCTCCCCATTCTTGGATGACCACTTAGCTGGAGTCACAGCTCTTTGTCTGTAATTTTCTTCTCTAAGCACTTTGAAGATCTTATTTGCTGCATTGTGGCTTTTATTGTTACCATAAAGAAGCCAGCAACCACCTAAATATAGCTCCTTTACAGACTACATTGGTTTTTTTCTCCTGAATGTATCAAATTATTTCTACTTGACTTTCCTGTTTTACAGCCTTCCTACTGTGAGTCCAAATGTGGGTTCTTAAACACCTCCTGCTTGAGATCTATTGTTGCTGCACAGGGTTTTGGGGAGAGAGAGGGAATTCTGCTGTATCGCTTCAGTGCCCCTCTGTCTCCATTACCCTCCTGCCCCAGCCTCCAGAATGCTGTGACTACAGATATGGGCCACCACACCCCGATATACTACTAGGAATCTTAATTCTTGAAGTCTGTTCTAGAATTCTTCAATGAAAGTAGAATCAGGAACCCTAGCTCCTAATCAGGCAAACCCTTCTAAAATATTTGAGAGTCTTCTCTGAAAGGTTGTGTCCAAATGTGTGCTGTCTGACTTGGTAACCATTGTCTAAGCTGCTCTGGTGTTGAATGGTACATGAGTCATCTCCTCTTGTTCTGAGGATTCTCTCTTCTTTTCCAAGTCCAAGGTCTCCTTGCCACAAAGCACACTGCCCTGCTTGGTCTCTGCATCAGTCACTTCTCTGACAGACCTGGGAAAAATGACCTTGAAAGACTATGAACAATAAAAGTCAGCTTCCAAGACTCTCAACTACGTGAAAACGATTGAGTAAACTAACGAGAAGAAAGAGACAAAATAGCCTAGTAGACGAACTCCAAATAATTTGTGTAGACATACTTCCCTCCCGGAATGGGGGGTCAACTCCACCACCCCATTTGAGTGTGGGCTCCTTGGAGAGAGTAGAGCGGGGAGGTAAGTGTGGAGAGCAGAAGAACCAAAAAGCATGACCCCAGGTCAAGGTCAGCATCTCCAGAGATGGGACACAGTCTCAACATGTACCCTGTGGTATTATGGGATGGAAGGGGTACTTCTCCAAACCCCAGTACATTCTTGAGGAAAACATCAGAAAAATCAGTTATGAGGGAAAAAAAGTTACCCAACCAGCATTTCTTAAGAACCAAGGAAAGATCAGGAGAGGCCCAGGAGAGAAAGGACATGTGGTGACTAAGCACAGTGTGGCATCCTGGATGCGATCCTTGAACAGGAAAAGTGGAGGAAACGGGCAGTAAAATCCAAACAAAATGTAGTGGTCATTAAATAGTGATATTGTCTCCCACTTTGGGCAAAAGCACCTTGGATATACTAAGTGTTGACATAGGGGAAACTGGGGAGATGAACCTCTCTGTCCTTTTAGTCCAGAGTAAAATGTTTTTAAAAGATAGAATCTACAAGTATCTAAACCCAACATGAATGAATGTTCCTAAGAGTAGCTTTCCCAATTGCCAAAAGACAGAAACAATAAATGTCTTTCCATGGATGGGTAATTAATAAACAAGTAATACAATGGAATATTATTCAGCCTAAGAAGAAATGATACAATGTTACATTATGTGTCCCCCTCAACAGCATTATGCTAAGTGACAGAAGACAGAAGCACAGGTCACACGATTGTACCAGGCTTTTTCTTTTGGGCCACCAACCAGCTCCCAAATCATGACACAGAGACTTCTTATTGTTTATGAGTACTTGCCCTATCTTAGGTTAATTTCTAGCTAGCTCTTTTAACTTAAATTAACAGGTTTCTCTTCACCTGCATTTTACCTTGGAGCTTCTTACCTGTTTTTCTGTATGTCCTACTCGGTGTCTACTAGCTGGTAGCTCCCTTATTCTCTCTTCTTTTTTCTACTTAGATTTCTCCTCCTCCTCACTTTGTCTGGCCACCAGCCCCACCTATCCCTCTGCTGCCTAGCTATTGGCCCTTCAGCTTTTTATTGGACCAATCAGGCACCTCAGGCAGGCAAGGTGAAGTAGCAGCATATCTTTATTTAAACAAATGTAATACATCTTTACATAGTTAAAATAATATTCCCCAACCACGATATATGGTTCCCTTTAGAAGAAGTACAGAGAAGAGATCAGTCTGTAGAGACTAGCAGACTAATGATTGCCAGGACCTAGAAGAGAGGGAAAACAGAATGTCTCCATTTAGCATGAATGGTGTATCCTTTCAGGTAACGAGATGTTTCAGAACTAGACAGACCCATGATTGTTCAGTTTTATAAATGTACTAAACAGCACCAAATTGTTGACTTTCAAATGGTTAATTTATGTTATCTGAGCTTCGCCTCACTTTCAAGAAAAAGCTGTAACATACATGTCAACCCTGCTGAGGGTCTCAGCCAAGGGGCAGAACAAGAAGGACTACCCATGCAGTGATAGACGATAGACAGGTACGTTCTCCAGACACGTGGGCCTCTGGAAGCTGGAATGAGAAGGTACAAGCCTGCAAACTCAGTTATGTCAAAAGCTGTCATGTGGAAAGTTAGGTCAAGGATCTCCAGGCCTTGCTTCTGAGGAAGCTGTATGGACGGTGCCAGAAGAGAGTACTGACTTAGTCAGGAAGGTTTTACCCTCATTCTGCACACTCTTCTACTGTCCTGGTAACTTATATTCTTCCAAAGTTGGCATTCTCCAGGCTCAACTCGGCAGGGAGAGCCTCACCATATATATATATATATGTTAATGTGCACTGAGTCCTTGCGGCTTTGTGTGTCTGGTAAGTGGTAGGACTTGACAAAAATTAGATTTGTGAATTTTGAAAAGTGCAGAATATTCTAATGGTAAAGTTAGTGGTAAAATACTCAATTTTTAAATAAAACATTTCATAGTGGTGAAGATAAAGTCTAGAGCACATACATTCTACCACTGAGTATATCCCAGCTTCTATTTTATTTAGTTAAAAATGGTTCCAAGTATAATAGCTAATGCACTATTGTTCATTAACAGACACACATGCACGCATGCATGCATGCACGCACATGCACATATGGGCATATTTGCCTTGTAGCATAACACAAAGCTCTCAATTTGGCTATGGTCCTCAGTGCCCTTCCCTAATGTTTGAATAAGATTTGTGGCTTGCCCATTTACAGAGGTGCTGTGAGGATTCGAGAGGTGTTCGTTAAGAGCCTACCATTCACATAACACAAAATATTATCCTTGATAAATGTGATGGCTGCCCTGGCAGGCTCTGTTCTAGACAGGGGTGATTGACAGGTGCTAGGGTGAAGGATGGGCCAGTGCATAGTCCCAACTTGATCTTAGAGTCTAGGACGAAAGGAGAGAGATGATCAGAGCCAGAGCTTGCCCCAAACATGGGGCTCAGGGGGATTTGAGAGAACAAAGCTCTGGGGTCACCTCTCCTCTCCAGGACAGCTTGCAGTCAATCAGAAGGAGACTTATTTAGCAACGGACAACTCCCAGGCCAGCCCACCTGGCACAGATGGTTCTCTTCCCTCCTGGTGTGCTTCAGAAGACAGACTGACTACAAGGGCCTTTGTTTAGCCTTCCAGAAGAGCAAAACACCATCTACTTCAATCCTTTAAAATTGAAAATAAGAGAAAGGACAGTGGAGAGAGAGTTTTTTTTAAAATCACTTATATGCCAATATTTCAAAACAGTGACTCATTTAAAAAAACAAACAAATGAATGAACAAACAAAAACCCTGCTCATCTGGTGCTGTGCATGGGGAAAAAAAAAATGAAAACAAAAACAAAAAAAAGCCTCCTTTTCTGCCTTTGCATCTTGCTTTTATTGGGACAAAATATGAAATAAACTTCCTTAATTTCAAACAGTGTTTGCAGCTTAGGGTTCCATTAATGCAGCCTTTCCCCTCGGCTGTGCAGGGCTCTCGCTTGCAGTCAGTTCATTCCACACTGATGTATATTTCATTGCCCAAGGCTTAATTTTGATTTATTGTCCATCCATAAATTAGAAAAATATGCTGTGGAATTCCATCCCGCTGAAAAGCTGTGCCCGATGTCAGGGGACCGGGTGATATTTAAGATGTCAGAAATACATATTGGATTAGTGTGCTTTGTTTCCCCACAACAGCAGGTGTTTAATCATAGCTGATGGCTGAAGTTAAATGCATTAGGACAGCAACAGCCAAGAAGATGGAGTTTTTCTAAGCCATACAAACTCCAGGATAAATAACTCAAAACTAATTGCGTGTCCACATCTTAGATACATTTTTATTTACTTAATACATTAAACAATGAAAATAGCCTCTGGCGCTTAACTCTGTGTTTAAGAGCCTGTACAAATATTTTATGCTAGTGAAATGTTGGCTGTTTAAACATAATTACCATTTCCCTTACCAGCCCTCTGGCGGCTTTATATAAGATATTTCTTAAAGCAGGAAAGAAATCTCTCAGCCATTCCAAGGTAGGGAATTTTCAAGCTTGCTTTTGGTTGTGGTTTCTGAATGTAATTTGAAATTTTTTTCCCTGTGTAAATGCCCATCTCATTTAAACAAGGCACCGTGTTTCTATCAGCTGGGCTTTTCTGCCTTCCTTTCTTTGTAGAGTACTGGTTTGCCATCGGGTTTATATTAATTAGAGTTCTATGTATATAGGAAAAATGATCAGGCTCAGTGTGGAGCAATTTAGCTGGAGGCTGGAGGGAAGATGCTTAGGAGAGCAAACATTTTCAAGGTGCAACCGGTGACCTGTGACAAGCCGGGAGATTCATGGCGAGAACCGTACATTGTGACACAACAGTGATTTGATTAAAAGAGAAAGTAATGGATTTAAACAGTCTCTATGAGGATGTAGCCAGACTTCCGTAGCTTTTTGCAATTTACTTTGCAGACCAGGGATGGAGCAGCAAAGAGAGTCTCTGCTGCTGAAAAAGATAAGGTTCATACAAAAACATAAACAAAAACCCAGTCACTGGAGCGAGAGCCCCCCCCCCCAAATTCCTCTTTTAGTGCCTGCAAGAGTCAGGATAAAACCAAGTCAAAGCAAACATTTGGGTCATTTCAAGAGCAGATTTAGAGTTAGATTTAAGTTTTGGTATTTTTAAAGGAATTATCTTGTAGTCTTAATCAAATGAATCATCTGTGAAAAAGGAAATGTAATTGTATTTTGAGAAAAACTAAAATTTGTATTGGTGAGTGGAACTACTAAATTTGTTTTATGAAGATATATAGTCTGATTCCCCCAAAGAGTTCTAACATTCCTAGATTTAATGTAACAACAAAAGCAATTCTTTAAAACCTTTTTACTCCTTAAAAACATCATATATCTACACGGTATATTGATCTTATCCATACCTCATCCCCTTCACCAATTCTGCCAACATCACCCATAGTGTTTCCCTGCCAACTTCATGTGCCCCTTCTATAATTACTTGTGTTTTTTAAAAGATTTTTTATTTTATGTGCATGGTGATCTGTCTACACATAGAGCCTGCATGCCAGAGGAGGGGCATCAGATCTCATTATAGATGGTTGTGAGCCACCATGTGGTTGCTAGGAATTGAGCTCAGGACCTCTGGAAGGGTAGCCAATGTTCTTAACCGATGAACCATCTCTCTAGCCCATAATTTCTTGTTAGTTTTGAATGGTTTTTTTTTTTTAACTCACTGAATGTACATGAATGTGGGGTTACCCACTGGGGTATGGAGAACATACTAGTGTCCACACTCCTAAAGAAAAGTGACTCTCTCTTCCCCAGGAACTACCAATACCCCTTTCACTAGAGGTGAGGTCTTGGGGGCACCCTCTGTCCATACTGGAACTTTTGGCTGGTTTTATCTTGAGTAGATCTGGTGTAGGTAACCACAGCTGTTGTCATAGACAACAATGTCTGGATAACTATGCCATGTCCAGAACACAGCATTTCACATGACATCCCTCCCCATCTCTGGCTTTTACATTCTTTCTTCCCACCCTTCCTCAATGTTCCCCTGAGCTTCATAGAGGAGGTTGATATAGATTATCTACAGCTGGGCAATCTCACTTCCTTAAATTCTTGAACAGTAATCCATCTCTTACACTACCCACTACCCACTGTAGTAAGGGGCTTCTCTGACCAAGGCTGGGAGGAACATAAACATAGAGATATGAACACAAACACTTAAAAGACAGTTGACAACATTTAGAAAGACACCATCAATAGGTTCTTGCCTAGGAGCCAGCATTTCCATGGCCATGAGTTTCAACCATGTTTCCAGTACCAGGCATAGATTCCCTCCAGTGGAGCATGACTCATTTCTAATGAGGGGAACAGTTGGTTTCCCTATGGCACCAGTGGGTACATCTTGTCTGGTATGTCAGTACTATAGCATCAAGGGTCCAGTGCTGGGTAAGAAGACCACTGATGCCTTTCTCATGCCTGTGTGGCACCAGTAGCCAACACGATGAAAGGTAGCCAGCAGGAAGAGTTTCCTGGTCAATTTGAAAATGATTTCTCTGTATCCTGCAACTGAAGTGTGTGGTGTCTTCAGTAAAAGTTATAGTTGGCAACCAAGAGCAATGACAATAGCCTGTATTATTTTGAGGGCCTCTTGACCTCTCTAGCAAGTATAGTGGAGTACACTGCACAAAACTCAACTCCAAATGGATCAAGGACCTCAATATAAGACCTGATAAACTGTTAGGGGGGGGAAAGTAGGGAGTTCACTTCAAGTTATAGGTACATGGAAGGGCTTTCTAAGCAGGACTCCAGTAGCTCAGGGAATGGCACTACCAGCTGACAAATGGGATCTCATTCAACTAAAAGGCTTCTGTGCAGACAAGGACATGGTCAATCAAGTCACTATGGAATCAGAGGAAAATCTTTGCCCGATGTGTATGTAACAGGGGATTAGTATGCAGAATATACAAAGAACTCAAATTGGGAAACATCAAGAAAACAAACAACCCAGTTAAAACTGAGCTGTGGAACTGAACAGAAAATTCTCAACAGAAGCAATACAACTGGCTAGTGAATTCCTTAAAAAGTGTTCAACACTCTCAGCTCACAGGGAAATACAGATTAAAACCACACTAAGATTTCATCTCACCCCAGTCAAAGTGGTCTCTAAATGAATTTTGTACACTGGTTGGAAACATCACGGTGTGATTAACACTCAACAGGTTTAAAAGTCGTTCAAGGTCATCCTCAACTATGTAATGAGTTTGATGCCAACCTGGACTACATGGAAGCCAGAGAAAGGGATGGTGGAGAGAACGAATATGACAGTACAAATAAGACATGGCTATGGGAACAATATGAGTTTTAAGTTACAAATCCAGTCTGTATTGTGTGATCTCATTAATATGAGAACACAAGAAAAATAAAAATGTGAGACATCCATTCTATCTATGTGCAACCGTTCCAAAGTAACTGTCACTCACTAGAAAAGACTTGAAGGCAAACTGTGAACAGTGTCACTTCTGCGGGGAGGGGGAGTCAGGTCTTCACATGCTTCTATGTTATTTGATTTTTACTTAAAATTTGGCTAATTTTAAGTTTGGGCTAATACATGCACTGATTTTTACATAGCCCAATAAAGCTTTGTAATTAAAGAAAATGAAAGCCTATTCCCTACTTTGACTCATAGTTCCTGCCTCAATATTATAACTACATTGAATAGCCACTGGATGTTATTATAATATAAATTGATTTAAGAAAAGGTCTAAAATACAGTTCTGGTGAGGCCCCCACATGGGGCAGAGTGTTAGAGCTCTGTCAGCTGGTCAATCTGTCTTCTCACTGGGACTCATTCTTCCAGGTGATTGCCACCTCCATCACTCCAAGCATCTCTAACCCCAAGCCATTTGCTTCTTTAAAAACAATGCCCAAACATCAAGGTACAAATATCGCTCTTTACCTCAGACTTTCCAGTAATGATGTTCTATTTGATAAAATTTTAGTTTTCACAGATATGACATTTAAAGTGACATTTTGGTACTTTTGTTTTGAGAAAAAACAATATTCTAAAATTCAAGTCTCATTTATTGAAGTAAATATATTTTGGTATCTTAATATGTTTTAGTATCTTTACACGTTTGCCTACCCCTAGTGACACACGTCCTGAAGCAAGGCCACATGACCTAAACTTCCCCAAACAATACCAACTGAGGACAAGTGTTCAAATGTCTGGGGCTATGGGGACATTGACTATTCAAACCTCCCCAGTGTTCCATTGTAACCAAGATAAAAGTAAAGCAAAAAGTGTGCCTTGCAGGAAAAAACAAACAAACAAAAAACGAGTTTTGTTTGATTTTATCATAATGCAAGGCTACTTCTCTGGCTTAATTTTTGGATTTGCATCCTAGAGAGAATAAGCAATGCTTGCTAGGAAGCTGCATGGGAGAATTTTCTATGGTGCATACAGTAGTGAGACTCAGAAATGTGTTATATGGCAATAGCTTGGTGGTTCTCAACCTGTGGGTCATGATCCCTTTGGGGGTAGTATATCAGAGATGCTGCATATCAGATATTTACATTGTGACTCACAGCAGTAGCAAAATTACAGTTTTGAAGTAGAAACCAAAGAGTTTTATGGTTGGGGGTCAGTACAACATGAGGAGCTGTATTAGAGGGTCACAGCATTAGGAAGGACGAGAGCCACTGTAATAGCTGATTTTGATCCCTAAAGACAAGAGGAGGGGCATTACTCAGTCCTCACTGCCTTCCTAGTTTTCTGTTCCAAAGAATCTAGTTTCAAGAAGGGATGTTGCAGGTGACGTGGATTTGCCGAGAAATGGGGACAAGAGCTTTGCCAGGCACTGAGGATCAAGAGGGATTCCTTCTGCCTGGGAAGTGTGTTACCTCTGATCCCTGTGAGTATGTGACAACACCAAGCCTCTACCTTGGTGGCCTGAGGACAGATGGGCATATTTTGAAGCAAATGAAGTCCCTTAAGATTTGTTTAGCACTGTGAGAACAAGAAAATATAAATGCTTGAGAGAGCTTGTTCTTGGGAATGTTTATTCAAATTTGAAAAGCTAAGAAATAGGGAACAAGGGAACAAAGAAGCCATTACAGTGGCATGTTCCGATTGATTACTGGCATCCTGAGACATCAGCACCGCCTTTAGCTCTAGTTCTATGGAGAGGCTCATCTGGAGTTGAGAAGCAGTGTGGCACAAACTGGAGGTGGCACCCAGGACACTGTGATTGAAGGCCAGGTCTGTAAAAGCCCCACTGCCAACGTGACTGCCTTTCAAGGCTGGGTGTGGAAACCCCGGGTGAATGGGTATTGCTAATATGGGCACATCCTTATCAAGTACCCAGTGCCTCAGCCCTATGGTAACTGGCAAAGCCTTCCTCTGGTCTAAGCAGGGTGTTTACAAATGATTGGCAAGGTTTGCAAAACTAGCAACTGCCGCTTCTTCCTCCATATCTATGACTGCTCCCTGACAGAGGCCTCCTGTGGAGACTTGATAAAATCTCACTCACACTATGTGTCCCTCAAGCTCTGAGGTTCCCAGTTGCTTGCACAGTTGCTGCTGTCCCATCAGAGGAAGATAATCCCAGCTTTTCTGTAAGTGTCTATGTGTCTGTCCCTTTGCATTCCCTTGTTGCCCCTACCTGGTTTCCAGGACCAAGCTGTGCTAGATGAGGCAATTGGGGTTAGAGATTTGACATCATCCTGCCACGCCTCGGCCACAGCAGGTAAGAAAGTGGGGCCCAGAACAAAACACAGGCTAGCCCCAACTGCTTCTGTGGCTGCGTTTGCCATCATACAGAAGACATGTAATTACTTGATAAATGGTATCATGGTCTGCAATATTTCTTTTGCCCTGGTAATCAGCCATTGGAACATTGAAACATTCAAGGTTTTGTGATCAGTATTTTCCTTGGTGTGGATGACAGACCTAAGCACACTCTCTAGTAGCTAGAAGAAAACATTTGGGACCATCAAGTCCTCCTGAATTACACTCTTGAGGATCACCTGATCAGGGACCATGACGTGTTAGAGCTCTGATGTCACTGTATACCTGGGGAGGGACAGCAACCCAAGCCATTTAGAACTGAGAAGACTTGGTCATGCTACAAATTCTGATATTGGTTTTCAGAGGAACTCCATGTTTGCAAGGCCTACACACAAAATGTGGCCTGTGTTAGTCATGTAGTCATGGCTCTGATCACCTGAGGCAAGAGACCAGGCTAGGGATGTAATTATCCTCAAAGAGCACCTTGGCCAATTTTTTTTCATCTTAGAAACCAGACCATTTAAAACTAGTAAAACTAGTATATGAACTTGACATTAGCAAGGTCAGGTGCTGCTGACCTCCTTGTGTCAGCAGTAAAGGGCTCTGCTGCCAGGCCTGATGGCTTGAGTTGGATCCCCGGGAACCACATGGTGGAAGGAAATAACCGAGTCCCTCAAGTTATCATCTGACTTCCACACATGCTGTGGCATGCTTACATGTGCATATGTACAAACACACACGTTATAAAAAATGTAATAAAAATATAAAAGGCTTCCCATACAAACATGAGAGCTTGAGTTCAGGTCCCAGAACCCTGTGTAAAGCCAGGCATGATGGTGCACACTTGTGATTCCAGTTCTGAGGAGGCGGAGACAGGTGGGTCCCCGTGGCTTACTGGTCAGTCATCCTGCCTAATCAGCAAGTTCTAGGCCAGCGAGTGAACCTGGCTCAGAAAACCATGTGGGTGACCTCTGCCTCTACTTGTACACATGAGAGTTCTCATGGGTGCTCACACACACACACACACACACACACACACACACACACACACACACACACACTTAAAGTTAACCCTCACCCAAAAGAATCCCTAAGGGGAGAGAGAAGATAGCATTCCATTTTTGTAGCTTGACTGTTCCCATTCTAAGAAGTGTGCATTGATCAGTGAGATCAGGTTTTCCTCACTCTGTCTTGTAGGTAATTTTTAGTGATGCTAGAGCATCAGTATGGCCTGTGTTTTCATGGAGAATTAAATCAAGTTCAGCCTCGGGATCTACTTTAGCAGCTATTATATAGTCACTCACTGCTTGGCGACAGAAGTCTGTGTGATCATGTATGCATTCTGAGTTTGACATTTGATATCATGAGACATGTGTGGGGCCTGCCTCTGAGGCCATCTTGCTTTAGGGTCATTCCTTCTTGCTGACTTTCCAGGTCTCTGCCCTTCCTTATTGCAGGAATATCCTGTGCTGTGTTCAGAGAGAAGTCAGGAGACAGTCCCTCCTTCTTGCTGTCCCTGGGTCTCTCTGCTCACCTTATCCTGACTTTCTAAGTAAGAGATAAATCTTGGGACCTTACAGTGTTGTTTTATAGTGCTCATATATATGTTCTTAAATAGACATAATACCATACAATGAAATCACCTTGGGCTGTGGAAGTAAGCCAGTCATTGTTCTGTATAAGACACTTAAACTCTAATAAAAGGAGAGACGCCCTACTTCATAAGGTTGTTGTGAAATATAAAGACACTCAGCACAGACTAGACACCCGGTAAAAGGCAGCCTGCCTCAGGGTCTGCTCACAGTGAGATCCTGTAGAGCGGCCCCCAAAGAGAATAGCAGACCGTTGTTGCACAGATGTGAGCTGAGGTTTCTTGGACAGTGGTAAACACCAGCTCCATTAGTCATTATTTCAGGAGTACTGACACTGGGAAAAGGGACAAACATAGAGACATTAAATGAGGAGCTTCATTATCACTATCCCGTCATACTTAGTCCAGTGCACCTCAAAACCAGAGATAATATTGCGTGCAAGGGGGTTCTCTCAAGCATCCAAAGCTCCCTCCCACTACCATACCATTCTTCAGCCCCTCAGGGTGGAGCCACCAAACAAAACTGCTCCAAATCAGTGATGGGGCTGGCTGTCTTAGGGTGAGGGACCTGGTGGTCCTCACACTTCTCGATGTACAAATGTCTCATGGTGTGTTAGTGAGCTGACAAATTTCTGCCACCATCTTGTCTCCCTGCTGGTTTGTGAGGCTCTCAAGGATGCCAGCTTATGCCACTTACTCAAGGCTGTGCCCAAGCCACTCTATTGCCCGTTTTAGTTGAGCTGTTCCAATGTAGAGTAAATCTAGGTTAATACCTGATCATACCAGAGATCTAGAAAATTCACTTCTCCACTCTGATTATCACGTACTACGTACACACATTGACATCTCAGTGTGCCAAGTAAAAAATGCACAGCATTACATATAAATTTGGTATGAAAAGATATGAATGTGTGTTGCGTGGTTTCTTTGCTATCCATAGCACCGCACATCAGAGCTAAAAGAATAAGGCAGTGGGCCTTAACATATCATGGGGCTCCTCTTTTATATTTGGCATTGTTTTAAGTCTTTGGGGAGACTGGTGCTGATGTTTGTGCTATGGATAACCATGGAGTTGTGGTTGTACATACCAGGGCAGCAGTTGGCAGGCTCACATAATGTGAGCAAAGGAACCACACAACTTTTCTTACAAATATGAAGGCTAATTGTCTGATATGAAGTTGAAGGGTAAGCTTACGGACTCAAAGGTAGAATCAGTATCTGAAACATCTAGACAGGAAGGGTCATCTCCAACAAAGCCTGCAACAAGCACTCATGTAAAGCTCTTGTCTTAGTTATGGTTTTATTGCTATGAGGTGACACCATGACCATGGCAATTCTGATAAAGGAAAGTACTTATTTGGGGCTGGCTTACAGTTAAGGGGTTTAGTCCATTATCATCACGGCAGGAAGCATGGTGTCGCACAGGCAGATACGATGCTGGAGAAGGAGTGATGCGTTCTACATCTGGATTGGCTAGTAGCAGGAAGAGAGTGATACTGGGACTGGCTTGAGCTTCTGAAGTCTCAAAGCCCACCCCTAGTGACACACTTCCTCCAACAAGACCATACCTACTACAAGGCCACACCTCCTAATAGTGCCACTCCCTAGGGGATCATTTTTATTCAAACCACCACAGCTCTATACTTTAATAATAATAATAATAATGACCAGCCTAAGCGCTGAAGTCTGACATCTTAATAAGGACAAACAGAGCAGAACTTGGCTCTGTCTCACTGACACGGGTCCCAGGGAAGTGGACAGTGTGTAGACTGCCGAGTGCTATGTAGCAATACCACTTCTAGAGGACGGTGACTATGGTGCCCTCCCTTGAGTATACTATTCAGAAGGAAACGTGGCTGCAAGGGAGGCCTCACAGGAGAGTGAGCTGCAGCTGGAAGGAAGCCCTCACACCTCACAGGAGCATAAACAGGCTATGCTTTGCTCACCCCGCCCTCCTAAGCCACTCTGTTTTCACCACAGTCGGAGTTCATAACCTGCAGCACGAGAATTCTGTGCATCCAGGAATGGGTGTCAAAGGACCTACAGACCCTCTAAATGTAACATCTTTACTTTCTCCCAGGAATTTTCACAAACTCGATGCTCAGGGTTGGAGAGATGGCTCAACAGTTCGGCATACCGGTTCTTCCTGCAGAAGACAGATTCCCAGCACTATGTGCAGGCTCTCACCCAACCCCAACTCCACTTCCGCAGCACCCACCACCCTCTTCCGGTCTCCATAGGCACTTCCTGTAAGTAGCACACATAGGTACATTCAGGCAAAACACCCACACACATAAACTGAAGCAAAAATATAAAAACCAGTGTTCTGGGTCCCCGACGTCAGAGGAGGCATTGCCAATCCCAGAGACACGGTGTCTAAACAGTTGTCTGGGCCTCTGACACTTTTGACTGTCCTTCCAGGCCTTCACTCGGCTGACAAGGGGCCTTGGCACTGCTCTCCAGTGCCCCTTTACATATAAGAAAAAGTACTTCTTATGTGCTTTTAATATACAGGGTTTCCCGGGAGTAAAACTCCTGCGCGCCCTGTTTCATTTGCATGTCATCGACAACAATGCTATCCGTCTCCTGGGATATGAGCTTGTCCCACCCAATTCTTGCAACAGCTCCTCCACTGTGAAAGCATAGCTTGTCACACTTGCGCAGCTACACATTTGAGTAAATATAATCCCTGGCTGAAGAGCGAATTCTAAAGAAAGAACACCAACTACAGACAACTGGACAGTTTTCCCATAAATTAGAATTTACTATAAGCTGGTAAACTGGTGCCGCATTTGGATATTCCACAGTTATCACGGTGGGGAATATAACCACTAAAAACCACCATATATTAGTGTTTTCTTTATAAATGATTTGCTTTTAATGTTTTCATTGTATTTCTTTCTCTCCTCCCTCCCCTCTCCTACTTCCTTCCTCCTTTCTTTCTTTTCTTTTCTTTTCTTTTTTCTTTCTTTCTTTCTTTCTTTTTTTTTTTTTTTTTTTTTTTTTTTTTTTTTTGCTATGTGTTTGGGTGGGGTGTGTGACAGAAGCTCTTCAGAAGCTAGCGGGAGAGGGTGCTACAGAACATTTATTTTGACTGGAGCCCTGCTGGCGTTGCTGAGAACCGCTGGTGGGGGTGGCAGTTGGGAGGGGGGGATAATGTGTACTAGCGTTTCAAGTTTCCAACATCTCCAATGACAGCTCTCTCCCTAGACTATCTGGGACCAAGGTTTATGCAGAATGGTCTGGGCACCTCAGAAACCAAATGTAGTGAACACAATCTCACCAGCCCACTGTACCCTCCTCTGGGGAAACAGCTGGTGTCCCCAGTCCCAGGGTCAGCAATCGCCTCCAGGGCCCAGCTGTCCCTCGAAGTCACCTGCTCTAGCCCCCTACGGTGCTGACCACAAGTGGGCCTGGCTCAACCAGAGACCATCAGGAGCCACCTTGGGTCCCCAACCTGGCCATGGACGACACCCTGTCCGGACAGCTGTGGTCGCCAGCAACAGGGCCACCGTGGTCTCTGACTTTCTCATATTCGTATTTTTTTTTTAATTGTAAATCATTACCCTGCTCAGCTCAGTCACCAGGCACACTGTGTTTAATAAATTAGCTTAATCTACCCCGCAAGTGGTTTGTGAGTGCCCTGCTTCCTCCGCTTAAGGAAAGCATTTGTATCCGCCCAGTGCCGGGCTGAGCACAGCTGCCCAGGGCCTGGCGGATCGAGCTGCAGCCTGGGGCCTGGGGCACTCTGTGGCCCTGGTGGCCTCTTTGTCCCCAGCAGGCGAGCCACCAGCTTTCAGGCCGCCCAGGCCCAGCACATTCCACCCTTCCAAAGGGGCCTCTTTAATGGCTCCCCGTGAAATAATAACTCATTATGTCACCAGGAATGAAGAAAGGGAGTTAAGTGTCTTGATGGGATTAGAGGAAACCCCCGCAGAGATGATTTAGGGGCCGTGATAATTCATTTAATAGGGGCCTGGGGCAAATTGCTAGACAGGGAAATGGAACTGAGGCGGCTAGAAAGGGCGCCCGGCAAGCTGTGTGGGAGAGCTGGCTTCATTAGCAATATTTAAGAGATTCATTTAGGAAGGAGCCATAAACTGCGGTACTATTTTATCCACCTGGTTTGGTGGTCTTTAGCTTTCCTCGGCATGAATATTAAATTTGAAATGGCCCTACAGCAACACATTGTGGAAAGTGCTCTTTGGGCTGTTATTTGTATGGTTGGTTTAGTTTCTCGTTTGTTAACCTTTTAAAATGAATATCATTGAAAATGGATGGCTGTGCAAGCAGCAGTTGCAGAGATTAGGGAAAGAAGAATGCGCTAGGATAGGTTGTTACTAAACTGGGTGAAAGATTGAAGTTTTTATTGATGGAGATACAAAAGGCACAGAGAATGAGTTAGTAAATGGCAAATGACTTTGACAATTCCCAGTTTTTGTGCAGTTTTTTGAAGCTGTCCCCTTTCAAGCCACCTACCCTAGTCTGGAGGAGACCACAGTGCAGGGACACAGATGGTACCTGCTTCCTGACAGACACACTGAGGGGGTCACACAGGTGTCAGGAAGTGTTGCTTGGACAGAATATTCCACTTTCAGGGAGCCGAGGGTAATCTCCATTGGCCTGGAAAACCACTCCATTCAAATGTGCACTTCTTATGAATGCCGGCGCTGCCTAGGGCTTCACAAACCCCAGAAGTTTAGAATTATTCCCATGACAATTGAAAAGCAAACAACAATATCTGATCACTTTTGATGTGTGCCCTTTTGGTATGGATGGTGACATCCCACACATTACCCACCTGCCACCAATATGGAAAGTCCTTCTGGGAAATGTTCCAGAGAATACAACCTTCACTCCATGTCCCAAACACTTGCCTACCCTGACACTCATCCAAAACTCCTATATTTGCAAATTAAATATTGTCCCTGATTTCCTCTTCTTTTGAAAAGGAAAACTATCCCAGATTGGATGCATTCTTTTTTGTAATCACAGCTGCACTCTTAATTCAACACAACAACTGGCTAGTCTCTATTCACACAGCTGCTTCAGCCACATAGGCTACGTAAGATGCATAATTAATATGTTCTTTAAAAGACTTCCTTAATCAAAAAAGACACTAACTATATGTAAAATTATTCACTTACAGATAATAGTTTGTGCAATTTTTCCGCAATGACAATTAAAGTTGGTAGCTAAATGTATTTTTCTAATGTAGCAAAACTTAGCAACTGTCTTTTGTAAGGGGGGGTAATATTCACATTGGTGATATTTCATCATCTCCTAGGAAAGATGTGATATTTTATACAATTTTGTAAACTACTTTGAACTATGGTAAGATCTACTTCAAATAAAATAAAGGTTATTAATGTTTTGTGTGGTTAGTTTCTGAACAAAACCAGATATTACTTAAGCCTGGCTTTACTCCCTTCAGGGCCTCTGTCCAGTCCCACATTCTCCAACTTTTCTTGGGACTTCCCTTGGGTGTGGGGGGAGGAACCTGAATTGGTCTATAACATCTGAGCCATCCGCTGAGCAGGGATCAAGTAAAAACTCGCATTCCCAGCTTGCTTCCTCCTGTCAAGTTATCCCAAGCCGGCCAAGCACTTCCCGTTTTTGCTTTGAAGAAATAGTATTTAATTGCCAACGCAAAATCCAGAGACCAAAGATACCAGAATCATCACTTAGGGTGGTCAGTGTCACATGCTGGTAGAACATGGAAGCTTCAACAGAGAGCAGTCCCCCCCCCCCATTTTGGGGTGAAGAAGAGAGGGTCTTCTCTTCCCACTTCTCTCCTTCCCACAGTTCCCAGTTCAGCCATGACCATGGCTCACCGACCCTGGCTGGGAAGTCTCAACTCTTATCAGATGCTGTGGATGTCAATCAACCAGAAAAAGAACCCAGGACTGCAAACAAACAAGCGTGCGCCATTCCACTTGTTTGAACCTTGGTACAACCACACTGCTTCTGTAATGTGAGTAAAACACATCACACTGTATTAAAATACTTTCATATTATTAGCCTGTTGGTGGTGATGTAACCTTTAATCCCAGTACTAGGGAGGCAGAGGCAGCTGGCCTGGTCTACAGAGGGAGGTCCAGGACAGCCAAGCTACACAGAGAGATTCTGTCTCAAAAAATGAGTAACGTGTGTGTGTGTGTGTGTGTGTGTGTGTGTGTGTGTGTGTATGAATGCATGAATAGATGTATGTATGTATGTATGTATGTATGTATGCTCACACTGTAAGCTGCCCTCAGTTTTATGGAAAATACTTTGGCAACACATAGCTGAAGTGGCCATTCATCGAATTCAGACTAGCTCCTGAGGAGAATATCCAAAATGCAAAGACTTAAGAGAAAAAGTGCAAACAAGAAACCAAATAGCTCTCCAACTAATAGGGTACAGTGGTTACCGAATCACGATGGAGCTTATTAACAAGGCCACTTCTGCCTTGGTACAGCATTAACAAGATTGTCTGAGAGTTGAATTATTGTTTCCCCCACACTTTGTTAGGTTTTCTATATTATTTTATAATCAGTAAAAAGATGCATTTATATATTCTATATTATATATCAGTGTGTTATACATTGTGAAATTATGTTCTACAGACACTAATATAGTCATTTCTTTAACAGAATAAGCTGGCAGGCAAGCCTAAATCAGTGTTTCCTCTAAATGTCCACGTGAAATGAATTTGCATATGTCTCTTCATCCCTGACAAACATCACACTGCCTCTTACCTCCTTGAGCCCATTAGTAAATGTCTTGTTTTGGTATAATGGTGCCTGTCTTTTTGGGAACCCCTATACTTAAAAATGCTGTGTGTTTTGGTTAAAGAACGCATGCTGGCCAATGAGAAGTCCACATTCCATCTTGAGTGCCTGCACACTTAGCACATTTGTTTTACTGACCTGACCACCCTCAAAACGAAAGCAAGCATGTATGAAAATCCAGTACTGCTCCCAGGCTATGATGCTATCTGCAAAATCCTGTTTGTAGCAGTAGACTATGCATAAATTTGACCTGTTAATTCTTTTTTTTTTTTAAACTAAGCCAAGTGGCTGTCCCTGTAGCACCATCAGTATATTCAATAAAAATCAAGGGTATCTTGTGTTTGAAACATACATTATAAATAGATGTATAGACAGAGCAGATATTGAGAAAAGAAATGGTAAAGATTATGAATATTAAGATTTATATTAATCTATAAGCCTATTAAAGTACAGTAAAACCTGTCCTTCAGACCACCTTTTTAAAGATATCACCTCCCTGATGGGACCACTAAATTTCGGGCCAAATTATTTTCCCATAAAGAACAATGAAAAGAAAATGATTATATTAAGACTTGTTCTACTATGGTTTCTTTTCATTGTTCCGCCAAAAATGATTCCAAACAGTAAAATAACATTGATTTTGACCTTGTTAATGAACCTGAAGAACTTCGTGGAATACTCAAACACTGATTTCCAATTTTAACAGGAAAAGAATGGACCCTCTGCCTCCCGTTTTTGAAAACATGAGCGGCAGGTGGGGATCGCTTCATTGGTATGCCACAGATGTGCCGGTCCTGATATTGCTAATGTTCCATAAGGCTCGTCCTGTGGATTTTCTTTTGTGCCAAGAGCTGGAGATGATTGTACGATTTGTGAAGTACCAGAGTAAGCCTTCAAGCCGAGAAACTGATTGCATTTCTTTTGGGTTACGAAGATTCTCGTATTCAATATTACCGGAGCGATTTTCTGCTTTCCCAAATGCCATTCGCTCTAAGGGAACAGCTCGCTCTCCTTTGGCCTTTTCGGGGCTTCCTGGGGCTCTGGCTGGCTTTTCTCACAAACAAAACTGCCATGTGGCCCCAGCTCCTGTCCTTCATTTAGGTGGCCCTTGCCTTCCTAATGCGGTTCTTCCAGGTCACTCATTTTAGTCAGAACTAGTACAAGCCCCAGCCACCCTCTTCCACCCTACCTCCAAGGCAGGTGCCCCAACTAACTGGTCCTTTAAGTCTTGCTACCACTGCAGCCTCCAAGAACACACCACGATGGTTGATCCCATCTCCATTCCGTTCTCTAATGCCATCCATAGACTCCAGAGTCCACCCTCAGCATTAAAATTTCCTGCCATGCCAGACGTGCCTATTCAGGGTCTGTCTATTGGAATAGGACTTTCTTTCTCCCAGGTCACAGAAGATGAGTGGGCTCTTACTCTTATTATAAGGAGCGCACTCCAGAATGCACCAGTAACAGCCATGTGAACAACAAATGCCTATCCAGACCCTATTGAGGAAAAGCCTCAGATTATATGCTCCTCAAAATTATGACCTTTGTGTTCCTGAGCCCTGAGCCCAGTGACCACCATGGTGGCTCCCAGTTATCCACGGGAGCCCTAACCCATTCACCAGTCTTGCCCTATTGTTGTCCCCAAGCAAGGTCATTTGTTTGTAGTCACAGTCTCTTAGAGAAAAGGAAATCTTGGGGTTCAGGTCCAGGCCATCACTCTCATCCTAGAAAAGGGGCTATTGAGGTTTGGAGGGCAGCCCAGGTAGAGTCAACACACATAGCCGTGAACCTTAGGAGTACAAATTGTGAATGTTCATTCCTCTTTCTACAAGGCTCATGAAATAAAAAGAAATGCTTTTAGATCATTGCCTAGGATAGGAAATAGGAAGGAGCTCCAAGGTAAACCATAAGCACAGCACAGTCCTTTGAAAGTGAGGTGTCATAACAGTGGCACTGCTTTTAATATTATATATATATATATATACAGATATAGATATAGAGATAGAGCTATAGATATAGATTTTTTTTCTATATCTATTTGAGGCGAAGATGACAAAGGTTCGGGGTTAGCGAATGAGAAGTGACATCTAGTATCCAAGTCTGAATTCCAGCCCCATGGTTTTCCAGCTATGTCCTTGAGAGAGCCACTTAGCTTCTTTGGACCCCAGGTTCCTCCTGTGTAAAATGGGGCCCATGATGCCAATGGCTTCCCTGAGCTACCTAAGAGCAAAAGTGATACTGAGTGATCAAAGTGCATGGCAGGAAGAGAACCCTGCTGCTCTCAGCACCTCTATAAAGGGACAAACGGATGGGGCTAGCGTCAAGGGGGAGGGGAGGAGAGGGGAGAAGAGGTGTTTAGCGCAGAGGCTGGGTACCCCGCCTCTTGAATGAGCTAGCTGTGTGTGAGATGTATGATGATGCAGAGACCTGTGTACACCCCAAAGCCATGGGTGCCCCGCCAACCCTTCATCTCCCCACAGTCACCTCAGACTTCCTCCTCTTTCTCCCCTTCATGGGCCTGGGATCATTGGCCCCCTTGGCTTGAGTGCTCGCTCTTGATCTCTGCAAGAGCACGGCGGAAGCTCATGTCTGAAAACCAGCAAAAGTCTGGATTCTAAGGCCAGACAGTGCTTTCATGGACAGTATCACTGTCTCTTTCAGACCTAGCATTGCCGGAGTGTCGAGGCGCTCCCTCCTAGAAACCTGGTCTTCCTAAGATTCATTTCTCTGCAGATTTATAGGCCACACTTTCTTGGTGTGCAAAAATAGTATCACACACACACTCACACCCCCACCCCCGACACCGGAACCTTCAGTTACAGATAGTTGTGAGCTGAGTATGGGTGCTGGGAATCGAACCCTGGTCTTCTGCAAGAGTCACCAGGGCTCTCAACCTCAGAGCCATCTCTCCAGCTCCTCTTATTTCTGTCAGTTTTGTTCATTCCCCTTCCCCCTACCCCTGCTACAAGCAATAAGTCAAACATCTTCAGCCCATTTGGACGTTTCTCTGCAGACAAATTGGCTTATCTTCCACATCCACTACTGAGGCAGACTGCACTAGGCTGACAAGCGCCCTGTCCTGGCTCTTTCTCTGGCACTTAAGGACATTTCATTTTCATCTATTTCCTCAACAAACATTTACTGAGGGGTTGTTTCGTGCTAATGGTGATGACAGGTGTTAAAGAGGTGAACAGTGGATCTGGAGAGCTGCTAGCTCAGGTGGTAAAGCGTTTGCCTTGTGAGTATGAAGGTCCAAGTTCAAACCCAAGAACCCATGTGAACAAAGCCAGGCAATGTGCCTCAAGTCTGCAACTCCATCATTTTGGGAGAGAGACAGATGGAGCTTGCTGGCCATCCAGCCTGGCCTATTTGGTGAGTTCTAGACCAATAAGAAACGTAAGTGGATATCACCCGAGGAATGACATCTGTGACTGTCCCCACCACTGCCCTGCCCCCACATCCACATCACACCACACATGTCTCAGAGGAAAAGCCTGTGTCTCCAAAGACAGCCTGCTTTGAATTCATCTAACCCTAATGCTGGCCAAAGGGATTTCCTTCTCTCATTGCTGACTCACTGCTGAGATGGCTCTAGACTCCAGAAACCATTGAGAATGCACATCTTAGGCCCTCTGAATGAATGGACAGGACCTTCACATCTAATCTTCCCATGCCCTCTGAATGAATGGACAGGACCTTCACATCTAATCTTCCCATTGAACCAACCAGGCAATGGAGATTTAGAGAAGTGAGTCATCTGAAGCCACCCATCGTGGCCAGTCCCAGATGTCCTGAGTGTCCTTTCTGGATTAGATACTGGAAGCAGACGAGATGTTGGTGACCTGGCCAACCAGTCCTCCGAAGAGTTTGAAATCTGGACCAATGTGAGCTGCTGTGCTGGTGCTGATGCAGGGTTTGCCTGAGCCATCACTATTAGCACCACACTCACTCGCTGCTTTGTTAAGTGCTTTGGGAGTTCCCAGGTATAAAGGGTGATGTATAAAATCAATCACAGGAAACCCTGTGGTGGCAGCTCAGAGCAGCTACAGTAAGCGGTGTCCATGCAATCAATAGTCCCTCACTGAGAAGGGGGAAGAATACCATTAAAAAGACAGGCTCTTAGAAAAACTTCCCACACAGGGCAGGGGAGGATCCTGCCTTACAAAGAAGAGAAAGATTCTCTCTCCCTCCCTCCCTCCTTCCCTCCATCCCTCCTTCCCTCCATCTCTCCCTCTCTCCATCCATCCATCCCCAGTGTTAATTAGGAAGGAAAGTGGGGATTACTGCTTAATGCATATTTTTTTTATTTAACTATGCAAGAACACAAATTGACTCACAATGTGTCTGGTGTATTTCTTTGCAAGCTTCCAGCAAGCAAGAAAGAAAGAAAGAAACACTATTGGATTTTAAAATCCAGTCAAAAAGGGAAATGAAATTAAGTCTGTGGCACTAGGGTAGGAAAAAAAGTTATTTCTACAAATCTCTTTCCAAAGAAAAAATTTAATGTTTGGAATACAGTCTACCTTATATGCCTTTAATTATGGTTAAATATAAATAAATATTGCATATCTTTTCTGATGCCAATGAACAGGCCCCTTCCTTACTCCTACAGGATTTTGTTTTGTTTTGTTTGTTTGTTTGTTTGTTTTTCAGCGTAACTGTCCTGTAACTAGGCTGGTACAGAACTCACAGAAATCTGCCTGCCTCTGCCTTCCAAGTGCTGGAACTACAGGCATGAGCCACCACTGCCCAGCTTCTTCAGGAATTTTTGATTGAGATGTTTTTGGTTTTCATCTTATTTTAGAGTTGAAAATGTAACCTGAAATTTCTGTTCAGTCTTTGGGTGGTTATATTGGTTCAGCCACACCCCAAATTCTGGGAGTTGGGGGGTGGTGGCGATGGTTAACTTAATTGATTTCAGTTTACTCAGATACACCAAAGGCAGGTGTCTACTAATTTTTTGTTTGGTTTGGTTTGGTTTTTTGTTTTGTTCCTCGAGACAGGGTTTCTCTGTGTAGCTTTGGAGCCCATCGTGGAACTCCCATCCTCTGCCTCCTAAGTGCTGGGATTAAAGGTGTGAGCCACCATGCCACCACCACCTGGCTGTTGTCTACTGATTTAAGTACATCATGAGAGGTGTGCCCCAAAGGCAGATATGGGAATGCCAAGAATGACTCATGTACAAATAAAATTGTGATTTTGTGCAGAACTCTTTTAAAAATCTGTCAAATATTATCTTTCTTTTGGCTCTTCCTTGGCTACAAATTGTATAGAGAGCCAGGGTGAAGGATGACAATCAAACTCCATTCTGTCTGGTCATTCTGCCTTACTTTCTCCATGAAATATTTCATCAAGCAGTGATAAAATCCACCTCTCTGAGCCCCAATTTCTTCCATAGGCAGTCTAAAGGGAAAAAAAAAAAAAAAAGGAGTAGACGATGAAGGAACCCACCCAAACACTAGAAGAGGTTGATGATCCCAACCTCCAGCCACCAACATGCCAATACTTTCAAACTCAAAAAGCTGAAATTTAATTCTGTAATTCTGTTTTGCAATTTCTAGATACAGAACTGAGGAATAACATCCACTTAACATTCTTTCTTAGATCAATAATTAAAAAGTCAGAATTTGTTTGGGATCTAGCTCTGAGGCAGATTGCTTGCTTGACACGTTCAAGGTCATGGGTTTGATTCCCAGAGCCAGTAAATAAAGCAACAGGGTTTAAGTAACCAGATCTGTGTTGTAGATGAAATTCTGGGCCTTGAACATACTAGACAAGTACTCTACCTCTGAACTATACCCCAATGCCTGTGCCAGAAAAACTATTACTGTTTATAAATGCCTGGATAATTAATATTGACAAGGTAGAGCCAAAAATATCTGTTTTTTATACTTTCAATAAAGTATTGAGGAAATCATATATATAAGAAGTGTGTGTGTGTGTGTGTGTGTGTGTGTGTGTGTGTGTGTGTGTGTGTCTTTGAGTAAGAATTATAACATTCCTAAGTCTCAGTGTCTCCACCTGAAAGTAGGACTTGGGAGAGGGTTTGGCAGCTTCTAGATTTCCTTCAATTACGAAAGTCAACAAAGCAAGATCTACAAACTATAACATAATTAACTAAAGGTTTCTGGCTTGGATACTAACCCTTGCCTTAACAATATGTTACCTTTCCAGAAAACTGAAAACCCACAATTTGCTTGTGACATTTTGGTTAAATATTGGTCCCATGTAGAACCTTAATTCAAAGTGGATCCTTAATTCAATGCTTGGATCCGAAGCTTGGATGAACTTGGAATTTGGTGACTCTGTGATGTGCTATGCTTGTCTAGCATGTCTTTAGTAACATATTGGGGGTTTCCTTACATAGTCCAGCTGCACAGAGTGCTGCCCATCCAGCTTCCCATACTTAAGGCAAGGTATGACTTTCCTGTGGCCACTAATTGAAATTCTCAACACCGAAATTTATTTCATCCTGTTATCCAAATTCATAGAATACCATACTCCGAAAATACACTAAATGGGGTGTGACAGAGAAGTCTAAATATGACAAAAGGTGGCATGGAGGGTGGATTTTGGACAATTCAAGGTTACACCCAGGTCACAACCCTTTCCTAGCTTCATCATGTAGTGTCCTCCCCTCAAAGAAAAGGCTTGCAGGATTTGGGAGAAATAAGTGGCTGCTGAAGCCAAGCACATTATGGTGTGGCATACAAAGCACTCAGCGTGTGTGTGTGAAAATCATAAGCCCTAAGCTTTAGAGAGAGTTGTGCAATTGACAATCAAATGAAGCTTAAAGGGAATTACCAGGTTTTCAACTGAAGTCCTGAAATAAAGAAAGTAATATATTTTACGGCAAAAAAGATCACAAATGTCAAGTTTAAATCATACCACTTTGCACCATTGAGCTACTAGCTACTTCTTTAAGCTTCTTCTGTCCTTAACACGGGGAAAGACCAACTTTCATGCTCAATAAAACTTAAGAACTTTAGAAATACATTTAGGGACATAATTCATGTGTTTGTGACTTTACCCCCCCCCCCCCATGTGGCTAATTGTAGGGAAAAAGATCGAGCCTGAGAGCTTCTTGGCCTCTTCTCTCATTCTTCCTTATGAGCTTCTGAGTTTTTTGGTTTTTGTTTTTTAATAGGGTTGACACTAATTGGGTCATAAAAGACCAAATCAACAAGAAAAGCCTTCAGAATGTGAGGGCTGCCTTCCCTGTTGCGTTTCAGGTGTTAGCTAGTTCTAGCTGGGCTTTGGGCAAAGGAACCTACCAGGCAGTCACCAACCAGCAGCCCCCACCAAAAGCTGGAACCCAGCTGCCCAATTCAATCGCTCCTGTCCAAAGCCAGACAGGTGGCGACCCAGATTGGATCTGCTGTTGTGGGAATGATTTGATTCACAAACAGGGTTATTAAATTTTATATGGAGACAGGCGAAAGTCACAAGATCCTGGAGAGAAAGACCTGATTCACATAAATTTATCTTAATAGCTGTGAATTCGGGAGCATAAAGCAGAAAAAAAAATTAATGGAAAGGCATTTCACCTCCTCCGTCTGCCTGCGCCCCTCCGCTCCCCTGCACATAATATGCCCGCGCGCACACATAGATCAACACCCGCCACACCATCCGCCCTGTGCAGGAGGAACCCGACACATTGATCCGAGCCTGTTTTGACATATAAACTCCAATTTGGCCCCAAGTCACTGAGAGTGGACACTGCCACCAAGGGCTCTGACACTAGGTTATTTGTTGTTGCTGTTCGCTGTCCCTGTTTGCACATTAATCCAGTGACAATTAGGTGTCAGCGAGCGTTGTTTCTGCTTAGCTGATAGCCTTGGGCTCTGCGCTTGAAACCCTAATCAGGAGTGTAAACTCTGCTATATTTCAATTTGGAGAAGCGCTCTTCCGCTAAGAGGCCCCTGGCACTGCGATAAATAAAACGCCTATTTACTCTATTGCCACACTTAGACATCTAATGCACTTACTACCAGCCCCCTAATCATAGCCTACAGTTAAAACCGCCTATAAATCACCCCGTTCTCATCCTGCACATTAGTGAAGCCATTTTCCCCAAACCCCACAATGAGCACTGTTTCCTTTTCTTGTTAGTCAAAAGCTAGATGATTTTTATTAGGTTAAAGACGAGTTCACAGATGGTAAATCGCGTGGAGAGAAATGAGCTGGAGAGCTGCACTGCACCTAGGCGGGGCATGGGTGGGAGGTGGTCCCCGAACCCAGGGCCAAGGGACTCCAGGGCTCCGCGAGATTACGCCCCTCCCCGGGCGGGTCGTCGCGGTCCAGCCTTTCGGTCCAGCATTACCGTCACGCCCTAAACCTGCAAAACGCGCCGGGTTCCCCTCGTTCTGGCCTTGCATCTTTCCCACCACCGCCCGCCTGCTGGAAGGGCTGGGAAGGCGAGGGCCCCTGTGTGGCTCGGCTGGGTGAGGTCCCCCGGGGACCCGGGCGCAACAAAAGCCTGGCCCGCAGCTCCTGCTCCTGGCCTTCCTTTTCAATTCTCCCCCGATCTCAGGTGGAATTAAGAGGATTAAAGAGGCGAGTAAATGAGGCGAGTGTGCAAAATGACTCCTTTCTGAACCAAACGGCATGCTCCGTGCTGGGGAAATGAGATGCACATTTAAATCTCATCCATCCACCGCCTGCGGCCACCGCCATGTACCTGCCTACTTAGCCCAAGGGTTAATTAATTGAGGCTTCAATGCACTATTGCAAGAGCATTATTGCATTTGATACTCTACATCTGTGATTTAAAACTCTTTCAGTCCCTTGTCAGCAAGGGAGGGTTTTTAACTAGGAAATTAGCATTCAGATAAGGGAACGCTCTATTTGCTTCTGAAAGGAAGGAAATATTAAGGATGCTGGTGCACAAACCGGGCTGTCATATCCTGTCCCATCCTGGAGGGAGCGCGAGGGCCCGGCTCCCGCGGGAGCAACTGTGACTGGGGCCCAGCTTCGAGCAACCTATGCTTGCACAGTGGGCGGGCTGGAGGGGGACTGGCAGCCGGTAGGACCCCATCCTCACAGCCTCCTCCAACCTGCTGGGGCGTGTTTGCCTCTGCAATGTCCGGTAATATATTTTCTCCCCACTTCTTAGGAGCCGATTCTCCTTAAAATGCATTGCCACATTACCTCAAACACTGGCTTTCTGACTTCCCGGCAGGGTTCAGATAAGGAAGTAACCCAGTTTACTATGAAAAGATAAGAGGTAAACATTGCGACAGAATTCTAATGATGCTTCAAGGAAATAAGGACAAAGACTGCTATTATCCTTATTCCTGCACTGGCTTGAAGTGGTAAACCACCCACAAATACAAAGAACCTGCAAAAACTAATGATGGATCCATCGATGTTCTGGTCCAAAAGCAGCTAGACTCATAACACAGTTTTCAGGCAAAATCCAAACCGAGTTAGGTCCAGACTCCCCAGTGAAAGCTTAAGAAAGGCAAACAGCAACAATAAAACCTCTGCCCACCACCACTCAGCAGCTAGTGCTTCCCCTGAGCCTCTTAGTGGCCAGTGGAGTTTGGAGCCTTCAGTACAAAAAACACCCTGCCAAGTGCAAGGCGTTGGGATTTCTTATCTACTGAAACTACCGAGTCATGGGCACTTCACCCAATTAGGTGAAATTACATCACCTTCTGTGGGGTTTTCCCCAAGCCAACAATCCGTCTTTGCTGGAGAGAAGGAAGCTGGAGAGGCAGGGTAACTCAATAAGCTCTGAAAACTGATGGAATGAAATGGTGAAATTCTGAATCTATACAGCTAGACTTTGTGGACATTTGGTGGCATGAATCTTCTGAGGTTGCCTACTTTGCTAGTGCGAGGAGAGAGCTGCACATCTGAAGCCTCTTACAGGACCAAAGGCCAACACTTGGTGTTGGGGAAGAAATAATGGTGCTAGGTACCAAATGGCTTGATTATGATGCACATAATTTGAGCACCTTTCCTTGGGGTGGAGCCAGCAATCATTGTGCACCAGGAAGCAAGTTCTGTCCAAAATGTATCCAAACAGAAGATGCAGGCAACGTCCATTCTAGGAAACTGGTACTCAGCCAACATTTCCCTCAGTGAGGAAAGGACACTTGAAGGTCTGAGGTTGTAGAGAGCTGAAATGAGCCACAAGATTTCTCCAGTTTACCATCCATTCCTTTACTCCTTCCCACTCTGCTCCCAGTCATAGAACTCGTTGACAATCTCAGTTTTCCATTTTGTAGGTGAAGGAAAGAAAGAAGCAGATTCTTCATCACACCAGAACATTCTTAACAGAGGCAAAGATGATGTCTCACTCTGCATCTCCAGCTTCCTTCTCTCCACACAACATCTGAAGTTAGGTCTGTACAAATAAGTAGAAGGCCCACTAGTGAAACCCCATTATGACAAAAGGGATTGTTCCAAATATCTGCACTACAGCTTTATTGCCCTGGGAAAAAAATAACATAAAAAGTAGGCCATTAGAGAGGCTTGAACAATTTCAAGGCACACCACTGCTGTGTATCCTGAGGCTTGGCCTTTGTACTCTGGGATGACAGCAAAGACAGAAGCTATCCAGCATCCACTGGCTATCAGGTCACCATCTGCAGAGAAACCAGAGCCTTCACATGCAAAACCAGCTGAGCAATGTGGTAATAAATCTATTTATTTGTTTGTTTGTTTGTTTGTTTAAATTAGTCTTGAAAGCTGTGGTGGTACTCACCTTTAACCCCAGCAGTTAAGAGACAGAGGGTGAAGCTATGAATTCCAGGCCAGCCAGGGCCACCTAGTTCTGTCCCCTCTCAATGAAGTAGTGAATCAATGCCCGTGCCTGTATTTCTACCAGTTGGGAAACTGAGGCAGGAGGATCAAGCATTCAGGAATTGAAAGCCAGCCTGAATGGAATTTTGCCTAAAAAAACAAAAGAAGAAAGAAAAGAAAAGCAACCTTACCTTGTATGAAACACTGCAATAGGTTTTTGTCAATGGGTTTCTTTTGGAGAGTTTAATTCTCATAAAGGAATGATGGGCAGACAAATGGTCTGAAAGGCCTGCTGAAGGTTAGCTGGAAGGTCTGCTCTTTGCCTAACCAATCAAAGGATTAGCTCCTAAGTGGGTGTGGGCACAAAGAAGAAACAATGGCCCTGTCTGTGGAACTCTTCTGTGAACTTTTCTGGACTATGTGGTGTGGCCTTCCCACTGACCTGCAGTGTACCTGCTTGATCTGACACCCCTTTGCCAACCCGAAGGTGACAATGTTTCCTTACTTCTTGCTGATTAGGGTCCCCCAATTCAAAGCCTAAAGTGTGGCATATGGGTCCTGATCCATTTCTCTGTCCAGAGGGTAGAGGGAAAGCTTCCCTTATCTTTCCCGCAGCCACAGGTACACAGGACACAGCAGACTGCAGAGAAGACACCAGAGCACCCACTAGTAAAAGCCAGAAGAGACACCCAGAGCTGCCTCAGGTTCTCTTTGGGATTTGGGGACATAAATGTAAATAATAAACACAATGATGATTAGATAACAAATATGTACGCCTCTCCTAGCAAAGGCCTAGTAGTGCAGTTGCCTAATATGTGTGAGGTCCTGAATTCAATCTCTAGCAAATGTGCGTGCATGCGTGCGCGAGCACACACACACACACACACACACACACACACACACACACACACACACATCTAAAACACTCTCCAAAACAAAAGCAAACAATAACCCCACCAAAACAACACACAAAGCAGAGTGCCAGACTGACGGAGAAGGGAAAGCAGAGTGCTTGCTGGACAGTTCTGTTGTCTTAGTGCCGGGAGAAACAAATGCAATAGGATCACCTTCTGTAGGGGCCCCTGCCTGGCAGCAGCCCAAGGCGGGAGAGGCAGCCATCTTAGGCACCCCAGGGGTCCCAGGCTAGAAGAGGATTTCATTAGGCACACCCCCAAACTTGGTGCTGTTAGCAAGTGTAATAGGACTTTTTTCAGTTTCATAAAATACCTTGATAACTGGAAAGTGCCAGTTAATGGCTACCTGTTCCAACTATGAATTTCACAAAGATTAATATACCCCGTTAGGTTTCTTAAGATTCTATCAGGAGGCCTCTCCGAGTCTTGGGTGTTTTACAGTCTCTGTGGGCAGAAACCCAACTGAAACTACCGTTCAACAGCCTAACTGTCATCTTCATCTTCTTCTGGCATAAAAATACATATTTTTCCCATAATAAAGATTTTTTATAATAGCAATAAAATAACTCCAGAGAACATGGTTGTCTTGAGATAGCTTAGCTGTGCCTGGTGTCTCATAACGCCCTGGGGATACAGCAGGCCCATAATACTCCCTTTAGCTGCCATGTCTTAGCTTAATTAAGGAATAAAGCCAAAAGGTCATGCTGGAGAAAAATGTAAATCTTCAAAACTTTTCATTCTTGACCCAAACTCTGTGTCATAAAAATCTCAGTTTTCCCTGGAACAAGCAGTCTGCCTACCCAGACGACCTCGAGACACTGGGACTTGCCACTCCTCTAAAATATGACTTTGACACCATGCAAATAAATCCTGCCTTCAGCTCTGTTCTTAGACTCACAGTTCTGCCTCTTTTGACAGAGCCCCTGCAGGGTGTTTGCTTATCCCAGGGAATAGAGAGCAGGGGGAGCCGAAGCCAGATCCTTTGGCAAGCACCATTTCCCTCCGTGTGTCAGGGTATTGATTCCTGTCCAGATGGAAGGTGATGGAGTGAGGTCTCCATGTGAACCTCAGGGGGAAAAACGAATATGTAAATTCCTCTCGATGGCATATTTGCTATTCAGTTGCTGCGGGGATTTCAAACTATGATTTTTGGCTCCAATCATTTCATTGGGGTCACTGACTACTGTCTGTCATAATGAGTGAGTTGGTTTGGACATGGGTTTCATTTACTGACACTGCAGTGACTTGCAGTAGAGGTTCACAGGCTGTTGCATAGGCATCATGCTCAAAATACATACTTCTGGCCCATGACACTCACTTTAAACAGGAGATTTTCAGCCCCTAAATGGATTTGATAGCGCTGGCACAGTGCAATAATAAATATTATTTGTCTTCAAGAAATAGGACTGTCTCACATTTGTGGCTGTGCTAATTGGAGGAAAAGAGTTACTGTATTATGGAACTAATTATATGTCATCTATGTCACTCTCCAATGAATAAGTGGACAGACAGATGTTATGTTGATCAATTGATGTTGTGATAGATCAATCAATTGATTTAGACCCAGATAATATGTATTTATGGGAGACATAGAATGAGGATCCATGTGACTTCCATAAATGGGAATGGATGATAGGTCAGGAGTTGCCACTAGAATCTTACTGCAAAAAAGAAAATTCATTTTTCTTTCACTTCCATATTCAGCAGACATCATGGCTCAAAAAAAAATGAGATGTTTAAATATTTGATAAACATGGGCAGAGCAATGCATTGCTAGCACGCCAGAGTGGTCCAGCAGTTCTTGGGGAGATATAAATTTGCCTGCATAAAAATGAAACTGTTTTGTAATTCTGGCCTTAAAAATCACCATTCTCCCCTGTTTATTTCTTTGCAATCACTACCTGATAGGGTTTGGGTTCTTGCTGGATGAGATCTGTGCTGTGCAAACCAGCAGCTTTACCAAGCTAAATCCATCATCTCACACTAGTGCCCAGACATTTGCAAACTTCTCTTTGCTATCATCCAGTAGAAGCAACTAGAAGTGAATCAAGGGCTGTGCTGATTTTCCCTCACTGATGCACTTCTTATGTCAATCTCAAAAACAGACAAACACTCCTTTGTAAAATGGAAGCTACCTCAAGGTGGTCTGTAATCACCTTCTGCAAAAAACACTGCTCCCTCCACCAAAAAACAAAACCAAAATCCCAAAAAACCCACTGTCCCACACAAACAAACAACAACAAAAGCCAAGCTAACAAACAAACAATTAAACAAACCTCTGGCCATGTTGATCTTGATACCCAGCTCTGAAAGCCCCACTTCCCAACATGGATTTCAGCTGAGCAAAGAGAAGTGGCAGACAAAGGATGTCAAAGAGGGAGGGCCACAACTGGCCACTGGGTTGCCCAGTCTTAGGGACACTAGACATCAAGGACTATGTACAAAAATGAAAGAACAAAGTCAAGTTTCCTCTTCTGTTTGCGTGTATCTCCTACAGCCATTTCACCCCGCCTCGCCTCCATGATGCTGAAAACCTGCCCACTGCTGCTGCTTCTGAAGTCTAAAGAAGGCAAATGAGATTCTAAAAGCCAAACGAGGGCCATGCTTTCGCCCAAGATGGGCTCCCAGAAGACAAGGACCACATGAAGTGAAGACTTCATTGGAGATGTTTGTGCTTAGAGTTATCACATAGATAGATGCACTCACTGATGCTGGCTTGATGTCACGAATTGAACAAGATGTTTTACCTAAGAAAATAATTGTGACATAAACAGAAAATACTCTGTCTAGACTAGTTTGGGGTACCTAGGACCTCACAGCATTAAGTCCAACATAGCTGCCTAGTGTCCACCCCTGCTGAATAAGAGCAGCAGGACTAGGGAGTAAAGGATGAGATGTAACGGGAATGGGGGCTCACTCCTGCTTATAAAACATCTCGAATGATTGTTGCACTAAGGTTGCTAAGCCAATGCACCAGGCGTCTCATTAAGTGAGAACAAGAGGGTCTCTCGCAATCTGTGTTCCAGTTTCTATTTACTCCTTACTGCTGTAACAAATTAGCACAAAGGTAGTGGCTTAAAGCAAGACAAAGTATTGTCACACCGCTCTAGGGGTTAGAAATCTGAAGTCCATTTGAGGTGGTGTCAGCTCCTGGTGGATTTAGAAGGGCTCTGTTCAAGGCTTCTAGAACTGCATTCCTGGCATTCCTGGCATTCCTGGCTCATGGCTCCTTCCTCCACCAAGCTATCCTCTGACATCTGCCCTCGGATTCTGCTTCTGTCACATGACCTTCTCATGTCAAATCTCTCTGCATCCCTGTATTCAGGAAAAAATGATTGAATTGGGGGTCCCACTAGGATAATCCAAAATCTCTCAGGATTCTTAACCCAAATGTTGCCTTTTCCAGCCTGTCCTACAAATGGAACTCTCCTCCGCTAGTCTTTCGTGTCTGGCTTCTTTTACTTACTGAAATGTCCGTGAGGCTCATATATAAATGAAAATGCTCTAAGCATCAGCAAACTGATCTTTATAAGAACATGTTTTCATTTCTATTGAGTAAAAAGTGAGCTTATGTTCAACACTTCCAGAAAATAGGAAGCTGTTTGTGAAGTAGCCCTATGCCTTACCAAGGGGGTTGAGGGAATCCCGGTTTTTCATTCTCAATACTTGATACAATATTTCTTTCTAATTTTCACAGTACTGATGAGCAGGTCATTAGGGTTTTAATTTGCATTTCCCTAAGACCCAATGTTCTTGAATATCTTTTCATGATTTAATGCAGCAGGTTTCAACCTTCCTAACGCTGCCAGTTTCCTGTTGTGGTGACCTCCAGACATAGAATTATTTTAGTTGCTACTTCATAACTGTAATTTTGATACCATTATGAGTTGTAATGTAAGTAGCTGTGTTTTTCAATGGTCTTAGGAGACCTCTGTGAAAGGGTCATTCAACCCCCAAAGGGGTCATGACTCACAAGTTTCGATTCTGATGGATAAATTTCTTTGATGTGTCTCTTCAAAAACACTTTTGCCTGTTTTTCCATTAGTTTATTAGACTTATTTTCATTGCCCAAGGCCTTTTCATTCATTTATTATCTTTATTTATGTGTATGTATGTGTACCTCTATGTGTATACCTCTAAGAGTTTTATGTTTAGGTTCCTGCAGAGATCAGAGGACATCAAATCCAAAGCCATGTCCTCTGCAAAAGCAGTAAGCAGTGCTTTTAATCATAGCCAGCTCTGCAGCCTTGACCATCACAATTCTTTACCTATTCACCCTATCTACACCTCTCTACTTCTTTCTATCAATTATCTTTTAACGTCAGGAATTACAATTTCTTCAACACACTCCTACAATGGACCCCTCCAGCAAACTCTAGAAAGACAAGTGTTTAGGAAGGAAAATGGAACTAACAGGCATGTAGTTTTAGGGTCTGATTTTAATCTCGAAATTAATTATTTGACAATAAAGTCTTTTTGTGTAGGCAGAGTTTCTTTCCTGCCTGGTCCTGCTGCCATTTAGCCCCAAATAAATAAACTGTCTGGCCAATGACTCAGGCTTCTTATTGGCTAGCTCTCTCTATTAGTCTATGTATTTCTACATGGTCTTATCTTACCAGAGAGTGCCCACACCTATCACTCCTTCTCCAGCTACATGGCGTCTCCCTGGTGGCTCCTCTCTGTGTCCTCTCCCCAGAATCCTCATCTGATAGTGCCACCTGTACTCTGCTTGGCTACTGGCCAATCAGTGCCTTATTCAACCAATAAGAGGAACATATAAACAGGACATCCCCCATCACCTCCTCTTTTCTGTCTAAATAAAAAGGACGGTTTTAACTTTAACATAGTAAAATCATATATAACAAAACAGTTTTATATATGTAGTCCATTAACATTTGGCAAAACTTAAAGAAAACATTTTATCATGTATCCTATTTTTGTGAGTGTAAAGTTCTATATGCAACTTATCTTTTATCATAACTAAGGAAAATCGTAACCATACCTATCTGCCTTCAACTACATCAAAGAGCTCAGAAGGATAATATATAAACTTTAGAATTGACAGAGACATCTCGCTGCCTGGACAGTCACCCAAAGTTCCTTTGTAATGTTGGTACATCCATCTTCAGCCTATAGCCCCCATCATTTTTGGCCCCTGGACTCCTGGGCTTCTGATTTTTAACTTCCCGGTCTATAACTGAAAAAAAAAAATCAATTTTCTTTGTAATTTTCATGAGTTCAAACAAGCTTGGTTCTGCAGCTTCGTGACAACTAATCCTACCAGCGTCTATATTCCTGGGTGACACAAAAAGGCACCTGGCATGGTCCAGGGCTATACATATTGAAGTTGTTTGTTTTGTCTAAGAAACAGACAACTTAATTCCACTTCCATTTGGGACTCAGAAAAAGTATCAATGTTTGTCGAATAGAAAAACACAAAATGGGTTTAAAAAAAAAAATGGTTGGAATGAAGATCAGGACTAGAGAGTGCTTCCAAGAGGCCTCCACTTCAACTTGACAATCACACTTCCTTCCTTCCTTCCTTCCTTCCTTCCTTCCTTCCTTCCTTCCTTCCTTCCTTCCTCCCTCCCTCCCTCCCTCCCTCCCTCCCTCCCTCCCTCCCTTCCTTCTCCTTCTTCTTCTTTTTTTTTTTTTTTCTAGGTTTTTGAGACAGGCTTTCTCTGTGCAGCCCTGGCTGTCCTGGAATTCACCAGGCTGGCCTTGAACTCACAGAAATCCCCTTACTGGGTTTAAGTGCTGGGATTGAAGGCACGAGCGACAATCTCGCTTCTTAAATGTTTTCGACGGAAGATTGTTTTCCAGGCAGAGAGCACAACCCATTTCAGAACAGTGGGCTGCCTTCTCCATGACTGGACACTATGTGTGAAACGCCCTGTGATTTGAGAGTTGGAGTCAATACTAAAAAACTGGACTGCAGTTGCTTTCTGCTAAAAATGCACTCTTGTTGGAAAATTTTACAAGGCAGACCCTTGTTTTTAACACCCTGAGTCTTAGCCTCCTGGGGAGGAAGTGTGCAATCCTGGCTGTAAGCCACCCTCTGTGTCTCTTGGGTCAGAGCACCCACGCCAAGGTGGTAGTGCGCCTACTGTCTGCTCGTGGAAGGCAGGAGCAAACAGACAAGGCCCTTCCTGGGACACTTGCCCCAACACAGCTGCATGGCCGCCACTGGGAAATGGTATCAAACCATCTAATTCTGCTCTCCTGTCAGCCGGCCGGGGACTTCAAATGCACAACCGGCCCATGGCGGATTACCTTCAGGACCAGTTCAACATTCCATTAGCAGCACACAGACATTGGGAAGGGGGTTTCTCAGGGGTGGGCTTTTTCTAGTTAACAGGGAGGAAACGGCTTGGCTTCCCACATCACAGCTCCTACAAAGGGAGGACTCCGGTGTGTTTACATTCTACAAGAAAGGAGGAGGCACACCTAGATGGGGGAGGGGCACTGCTCCCACAGTGGGATGGGGGGAGAGGCAGCCCCCCCCCCCCCCGCACTCAAGCACTGCTTTGCCTCAGAGCTACTGAACCACTTACACACGCCACCCTCCGGTGGTTCTCGACCTAATTGTCATTTTCTCATCATAATCCTCCTCCCTCACCCCCCAACCCCACACTGAACGCTGTCCCCTATTCATGAGTCTCCAAAGCGGTCCACAAAGGTAAGCACTGTTTTCTACTCTGCCTTGTGCTTTCCATTTTATTCTAGAAGGAAATCAATTAGACTAGAAGAGACCCATCTTCCTCCGTTAAAGCTTTTGGGCTTAAGTAGCTCATAGAAGTACTGCCTCAATATTTTAATAAATGCCTGATGGTAAAGTTTTAAAAGAGGGAGCGGGGGGGGGGGGGGGGGAGCAGATAAGCAACTTGGGAACAAAAGTAGGTCTTTGAAAAGGCCCTTTAGTTGAGCTGTTTCTCCACTCAGGACCTCTTCACTACGACAGCGCTTTGTGAGAGAGGCTGATGCCACGGCTTTTCTCTTAACCTGCACACTTCCGCCCAGCCCATTAGCTGAGAAAGGCATGTCCTAACAGAACAAGCAACTCGCCAACAGCCACAGGAGCCATGCAACACATCTACCCTCTAGTTCATCCTGGGTCTTTCTGGAAACCCTGGGCAACGTCCCTTCATAGCCAGCCCTGTTAGAATGAAGGCTGGGATCTGCGAGCAAACCCTATGGACATCTTGGGGTGTGGATGAGAGAAAACGAGCCCTACACAGGCGCTGAACACATCCCTCTGTAGTCTCTTGCCACCTGACACTCAGGGGTGTCTATTGATCGGTCCTATATGGGCATGATGGTATATCACATAGCCGTGACATTGATCAGGATGTGGCTGGAGCTCTGTGAGTGTGTGGTGTACCTAGGGAAAGGGCAGAGTCTCCTACTTTGGATGACCTCCAGAGAAGCCCAGAGTTGTATTTCAAATGGCTAGTAGAGTTCCTTCAGCCTGAGCTGATCACTTCCAATATGTCAACCTACAGAACAAAAGCCTGTTCTTAGCTTGGCATTTTTCTGTCCTATTCTTTCACTAAGGTGTGGGTCCTCAAGGTCTAGGGCTTCACATCCCAATCCCTGCATGTCTGGGCCAGTATCCACTGCAAGGAAAACCCAAGCAACAAGAGCTCGGGAGACAGGGCACACATTTCAGCAGCAAAGGAACATATTTGAGTATACTGAGCCACACTGAGTGTCCACACAGCTCTGGTCCCCTGAGCCCTCAAAGGCCAGCAGAAGTTGTTCCAGGTCTATGAGGGTGGAGGAACCAGCTTGTAAGAAGCATGAGGCTCAGTCGAGGCTGATAACCTGTCTTCAGGTTGATTCCTGGCCCTTCAAATGGGTATCAGGGGAGATAAAGATAGTGTCCTGGCTTTTCCCTCTGACATCAGCCTCAAGCATGGGCAGGCTTATCTGGGCAGTGGTTGCTTGTTTTAATCTGGACAAGCTGCAGGGTCTCTACATTTTTAGGACTACATGTCAGAGTGGACATCTTCTAAGCCACAAGGCATTTCAGGTAACTTCAGCAGAGTGAAGGAGCCAGGCCTCAGTTCCTGCTGCCCCAGGCTGCTCTCTAGTTATCGATGATCTGTTGCCTTCCAGTGCTGTGGTGTAACAGTGCCTGAAGGAGATGGAGGTCTGAAGACACTTGTTTACTGTATGAATATACGTGTGCATGTATTCATGTATGCATGCATGTATTTTGAGACAGGGTCTCACGTATCCCAGGCTGACCTCAAACCTACTACATAGCCAAGGTTAACCTTGAATTCCTGATCCTCCTGCTTTCGTCTCCTGAATGCTGATATTACAAGTGTGCACATCACACCCAGTGTCTAAACAGTAATAGGGATCAAAACCAGAGGGATTCATGTATGCTAGGCAAGCATCATAGAAAAATGACACCCCAGCCCCTGAAGAATGCTTGTTTTTTCTCTGTCTTCCTGATATGAAACTATACTCTGGCATACAGACCTGAAAAGTGTCACACTTTCTTTGGGATGACCTCCCAATGAAAGTCTTCTCATTCCGTACCTGCTTCCAGGCCCCTACCCACCTCCCATCAGCCAATGCGGTCCTCTGCTGCCAGCAGCTCTGTGCAATTGCAGTCACAGACAATCAGATTAAATGTTCTATCACCCAACATTGATCAGATTAGCAACCTTGTGACTATTCATTAATTGCATTTTCTCTCAGCGCCCTATTCAACTCAATACCAAGAGCACTGTTTGTAGCATTAAAAAAGTAAATACAATTGGGATGCTTGCTGCATTTTAAAATGAACTCTACTACCCTTTCGAAACAGAGTATGAAAGGATAGGTAGGTTAATGAAATGCTAATTTTCTTGGGGCCAAACAATTAAACTAGGCAATTTCCCAAGAGGCATACGATTTCTGTGAAGGCCTTCCAGGATTCTGGATTCCTCTGCACTCCAGGAAAGCCCCTGACACCTCTGGAAGTGTGGCCTGCAACCCCCAACCCACCTCTGCCTCCCTTTTTGCGTGACAGAAATAGAAACTAAACACAAAACCCTGAGGTATAAAAGAAAAGGAACTGTAGTATTTATAATGTGACTTGAGAGATAGCAAGCGTTATTGTACAGGGGTCCAACAGCGTGGGAAGAGGAAGAAGAACGCTGTGGGCGCCATCCCCTCGACCTCATTTCTTCACATCATTCCTGTAATCTGCCATGTTCCCATGTGAAGAAACCAAGGCCCTGGGCTGGAGAGATTGTTGGGACGGAGGCCATGGGCAGATGGGCCAGAGAGTGAATGCCAGTCCTTCACCCAGCGTTGTGGGGCCAACCCTGGTTTGTCCCACTTCAGGATAAGTAGCATTCTGGTGCAAAGACTGACAAGAAAAGTTACTCGCCATCTAGCAAAGGTCCCTGACAGTGAGGTCTGACTTCCTGGGGACATGGCTCAGCATGCCATAGTTTGACACAAGGACTCAGGAAACTAAGCAAAGTGGGGAAAGAGTCTTGGAAAGATCTGCAAATGGGGTCATGTCCTCCCTGTTATCCAGCATGGGCAGGTTTTAGAAATGTCTTCATCTTTCTAATGCACGTACATAACTTTTCCAGTCCATAAGTGGAGAATCCCTGTGTGTGTGTGTGTGTGTGTGTGTGTATCAGCAACAGTTGTTTAATGAATGCCAGGCCACTGGGCTAGGCACTTCATCACAAGAAGTGTATTTTCATTTCCCCTCATCATGAATTGTTCTTAAAGGAGTTGGAGGAAGGGCAGAACTCCCTTTTTAAAATTCTTGTTTACATACTTGTTTATTAGAAACAGGATCTTACTATATAGCCCTGACTAGCCTGGAACACTCTACATAGACCAGGCTAGCATCAAAGTCAGAGATTCTCCTGCCTCTGCCTCCTGAGTGCTGGGATTAAAGGCAAGAGCCACCCACTACTCTAGGCAAACAGGAAATTCTCACTTGGCTTGGAATCGGAGCCGATTCCAGCCTGGACCGGCTGGCTCCCACTGCCTGGCTGACTTGGGAGCAGGCACTGGCTTCTCATAGAACAGTTTCTCTCATGTTCTCTCATCTCGAAAATGTGAATGAAGACAGCCACTCTCAAATCTGGCTGTTACGAAGCTAGGAGGAAAAGACGTAATTTAAAAATAATTAGCCCAAGACCAAGCAGAGGAAGCCTTGTGTCTGTGGAAGGTATCATTAAAACAAGTATAATCAGTGTGAATTTATTGTTCTCCTCCCCTACTTTACTGTTTTCCAGGTGGCTTTATTTCTTACAGCCTGTGATCCACGTGTGCACAATTCCACTCCGGAACATATTTGATTGGGCTAAAAAGGCAGGAGTCACTCAAAAAAGAAATCCTTGTGGCCATGTCAATGTCAGTTAGCATTTCACTGACAGAAATCTTCTAGGGTTTCTGTGCCATGGAAATCTGCCCAATTGATAAAGGACAGTGACTTCCAAATAGTTAAGTCTTTCATGAGGTTGTTTAAGGCATTTGTTTATTGTGTATGTGTGTGCATGCATGTGCTGTGTGTGTGTGTGCTGGCACAAGTGTGGAGGTCAGAGGACAACTTTCAGGAGTCTGTTCTCTCTTTCTACCATGTGGGGTTTAGTGATTTAGTCATCGAGCTTGTTGGTAGGTACCTGAACCATCTTACTAGTCCTCTCTTGTGATGCTTAAGCTTAGTGTGTATCAGTTATCTCTCTTGTTGCTGTGATCAAATATCAAGCAGAAGCCACTTCCAGGGAGGAAGGATTTGTTTTGGCTCATGGTTGAAGAGGCCCCTCATGGTGGTGAAGGCATCATGGTCAGAGCTTACTGTATGGTTTGTTCTTCACATCTCAGCAGACCAGGAAGCAGAGTCAGCCTATAACCCTCAAGCCTGTGTCTAGCAGCTAGGACCCATTATCTTGGTCACTTTTCTATTGCTGTGAAGAGACACCATGACCAAGGCAATTGATAACAGAAAATTTCTGCTGTCTGGTGGGGGCCAGCCTCCAGCAGCATGGGCCTCAAAGAGAAATCCACAGAGTTGGTATACTGTGACTTTTTTTTTATCTGCGGGGGATAAGAGAAAAACACTCTCATAGTCTCTTGATGGTTTCCTTCTTTATTTTTCTTCTGTATTCTCTCAATCTTTATTTTTCTGGTGATTTCCTTCTCTCATTCTTCATGTTTTCTTTCTAACTCTCTTTATTCTTCCTTATCCTCTCATTCTTGATGTTTTCCTTCTAATTCTATCCTTTCCCTTACAGTTTATATATCCAGCAAAATCTTTAAAGCAATATAAAAATGACAGTGTGGTTACATTTTGGTTTTCAAGTGAATGAATATGATGAATACAAGTAAAAACAGCATGCTTAACATACCCTTCTATGACTGAACATCTTACACATTGCAGGTGAAAAACAAGTTGTCCCCAAGTACCCACGTACATTTTTACCCAAGCAACCTGTTATAGATTAGCAGAGTATAAGCAAGCAAGGTATTTTTCTCAGTCAGTTCTTTTACTGGCAGGCTGCATTTTACAGTTACAAAAAAAAAGGACCAATCATTTATTTGTCTTGAAAGGTAATCTTATACGGGATCTTAAAGGAATCACAAACCTAAACTTTTACACATGAAAAACAATCAGCTGGACTTTAAATCTTTAGGGTGTAAAGCCACTCATCAACAGTGTTTTCTGTAAGGAGACTGAGGGCAGAAATGGGTATAGGAATTAATCATCACCTTTGGTCATCAACAGTCCTAACAAGAAAGACACGCCGGCTAATGATCATGGGGATGCTTTGTTCTGGTCCCTGATCTTAACTAGTTCCCCACTCAACTACATGCCTTTCTAAAACTTTAGAATCTTCTTGGGGTTTTCACCTAAAAGCTATTTAACAGGAACATCTTAGTTTGAAATTATTTTCAAAGCTTCGTTTCAGCTATGATGCACTCCAAACCTGTGAACACATCTCCCAACATTAAGATTAAGATTAAGCTAGCTGGGCTACTGGGACTCAATTGTTTTTCTTAATCATCAACCTAAGCCATAGTCTATGTGGCTCCTCAATAGAAGCAGATGTGTTTTATTTTTTATCCTCTGTAGTCTATGCTTTATCAGAGGCAGGGCCAACATTTTATCCTACCTTTACCTGTGTGAATTCTTCCACTAAACTAACCTATACCATAATTCCTCACTATATTTATTAAAAACCCTCAACCATCAAAATCCGAAATAAACTAACCCTATTATCATATAAAATTCATTGCTTCAACTAAGTTGTACAGTTTAGGAGGAAATCATCTTCAAAATAATCCGTAGGTAAAAATGCCCAGTAGAACAGGATGTTTCCATGAGATGATCATACTACATTAAGGACAGTGGGGATCTCCCCACATCCATTCACACCAGGGTGTCAGAAAAAGATGGCGGCAGCAAACAGGCAAACATGTGAAGGCACAGCAGAAGCATGAGATACTCTGGGGTCTGTGGTCTTGGGGCCTTGCCTATTGGAGAGCCACTCGTCAGGGATTCATCTCCTGGTGGGCTGACACCCTGAAGTCAATTGCCATCTGCTGCTCCTCTGACATGGCCATCAGCAGAAAATCTTCGATTGGGGACTTGCTTACTGTTCAGAGGGTTAGTCCACAACCATCATGGTGGGGAGCATGGCGGCAGGCAGGCAGACATGCCCTGGAGCCGAGGGCTTCCATCTGATCCAAGAGTTGGAGGCACAGAGAGGAAGATGGGCCTGGTGATGGCTTTAAACTTACCCCCAGTGGCACATCTACAAGGCAGCACCCCCTAACCCTTCCCAAGACAGCCCACCAACGGAGCACCAGGCATTCAAATATGGGGGCCCATGGGGGCATTCTCACTGAAACACCACACACACCCAGGGCCCAAACGTTTCTGCACCTGGGTACCGCACACTGGAAAACACGACTCGGTGTGTATGTGTGTGGTTGTTTCACATTCAACCCACAACCCAGGGCTGCTACTGTTAGTACCTGGGGCTCTCCAAAGATGGGAAGAAACACAAACCAGACCTGAGCAGCTCACCTCAACAGCAATCTGGGGGCCTGTGTAAAATCTGCTTTATACTTCCAATGCTGAAGACACTGAGCTAACAATGTGGGTACTTCAACTGTCAGGTTATGGGAATCATCAAAAATCAAGCACAGTAAAGAGGACCAATATTTATGACCCTTTAAGGCCTCTCCCGTTATTGGTTCGTGCTCTCCTCCATTGTTTAACTGAAATTGGTTCCACTTTCTCAGTGTGATTTTTATACATCCGAGTTAAAAAATAACGCAGCCTGCAAGTCAAAAGTTAAAGACCAAGACAAGGCCTATTAGAATAACATTATACTTCTTTATTCCCTGTACTTACTTTGTCAATTACTAATTATTTCTCTCTTTTTTTTCCCCTATGCAACAAAATAGAATCCATAAAATCTTTGATTTAGTGAAAACTTCTTTACCAAATAGGTCCGCCAACTCTGCTGAGGTAATTTATCTACCGCAGTAGGCAATGACCTTTTGTGAGTCATGAGTCATTCCTCACTCCTAATGAGGTGTGCCCAGATGCCAACCCAGTTCTGCACAGGCCCCTCCTCCCTGAAGAAAGTGGGGCTGCTCCTGCGCCTGGCTTGCCAACTTCTCATTCTGTACCTAGAGCCCCACAGTGAACCCGCCTGGGAGGGCATCTACCCCCCTGCTCCTTCTCTAAGCGGACCTGAAGAAAAGGAAGGGTAGGTGGAAGATGCTACCAGAAGTCTCATGTGGTCTGGGAAGAACACATTTCTCGGCATTTTGACAGAGTAGTCTCTCAGTTAAGGGAAAAATAAGCATCTTCTCTGACTGGGCTCCATGTCTTAGCAATTAGAGCAGTGTCCTCTGGGAGCCTTGCCCTGAGCCTGTGGTCCCCAGGGGAGTTCCGAGTGGAGTCAGCTGCATAGCTGCTTGTGACTTGTGATGTAGAATACTGACTGTCTAGTTTAACCTGAATTATGACTTACAGTGTATTACTAAATACATACATGGTTCACTAGCTGCACGTGAATATTTATGGGTATTCTTTACCAACAGATTAGGTGTGTAGCTGAGAAGTGCAAGACAAACAATAAAATGGCTATAGGTTTCAATATTTTTCTTCCTGTTCACATATAGATTTTCTTAGAAACGTTCCCAATTTCGTGGGCTTAAGAGAGAATGACATGTCCTTGATTTGGTTCAGAGATGACCACCACAAGGCCAGAAAGAGTAACAGTGGAACTTGAGGCCATGTGGCCTTCCACTGAGCTCCAGCCAGCATACGGATGGGAGTGAAGACTGCAATTGCTTGAAGAGCAGGTTGTCCCCTCCCACCTCACCCCACCCTTAAAGACATAGTTTCCATGTTGTATTGTAGACATATTTTAATTTGGGCCACCAGCTAACAAATAATGATAAGGAGACTTATTACTAATTATGAGTGTTTGGCCTTAGCTTGGGCTTTTCCCCAACTAGCGCTTACAATTTCATTAACCCATATTTTTAGAACTGTGTTCTGCCTCGTGGCTTGGTTACTTCTGATCTGTACCATATGCCCAACTTCTTTAGACTCCCACTGGCATCTCTCTGTGTCTCTTATTTCCAGAGTCCTCTCTGTCCCCCAATATCCCACCTAACATCTTCCTGCCTAGCTATTGGCCATGTAGCTATTTATTAAACCAGTCACAGCAATATAGCTTCACAAGTGTACAAATATCCCACAATACTTCTTTTTTGTCTAAATAAAAAGGAAAGGTTTTAGCTGGGTGTTGGGTTGGTGGTGCACACCTTTAATCCCAGCACTCGGGAGGCAGAGGCAGGCAGATCTCTGTGAGTTCGAGGCCAGCCTGGTCTACAGAAAGAGTTCCAGGACAGGCTCCAAAGCAATACAGAGAAACCCTGTCTCAAAAAAGAAAGAAAGAGAGAGAGAGAAAAAGAAAAAAGAAAATCTGCCATAGTAAAACTATACATCACAAGAACAATTACCAGGTTAAAAAAAATTACATTCACAATGTCCAGTCTATCTGTATTTGACAAATTCATAGAGAATATTCCATTACCAATCCTATTAGGGTGAGTCAAAAGTTTTCTACCTAATTTACATCTTACCCTAAGTTGTATTACCAACCAAAAACTATCTTTTCTTATATAAACAACTTAAGCTTTTATGTCTCTCAACCTTATATACTTTAGACCTCTTTTGTGAGTTTCTCTTCTGAATTTGGTAATGAGAAAAACTGTAACTATTTAGTCTTCAATCCCCCAAAGGATATAATATTACTTGAGTAAACAGGAGGTATAGAGAAAAAAATTTCCAAAACTATAGAAACAGCAGAGACACCTGGCTGCCGGGATAGTCACCCAAGGTCCCTCTGAGACACTGGGGCATCCATCTTTGGCCTACAGGTCTAGGATATCTGACAGACCTTTCTGTGAAGCAGGAATTTTGAAGAACTGTCCTATCTTGTCTTGGCAAACTTTAGCACTCATTTTCTTGTTTAGTTTGGACATCATAGTGTCATCAGTCAAGGCAAGCACAGTTTCTTGCCCAATGGCTAACTCTGCCACAATAAAAAAGCAAATTCCATATGGAGGTTCCTTGGTGCCCATCATCCTTTTTTTTTTTTTTTTTTTCTTCAGTAGATTGGTACTGCCAGCAGCAGACATGTCTCACTCATGAAAAGCCTTATGTTATTAAAATATCTTCAATGCCACATTCTTTAGGTCTCTGAAGTGTATGAAAATCATGTCTATCTAAAATATATCTGTTTGACCCTGAAAACATATTTAACATGGCTACAAAATTGATTGTTATAGATGACTAACTACTAACCTATATTTCTTAATTATCTTTAAAAGTTTCTAATTATAGCCTTTAAGGACTAGAACTTTACATTTTAAAACGAGCTGCATAGGTACAATACCTTAAACAAGAATAGAAACATATATACAGTTAAAACAAAAATAACCTTAAATTTGTATCTATACAAAAATACCTAAAACAAGAATGGAAACATATGTACAATGTAACAAAAATGCCCTTAAGTTACAAAATCCATACCTATGTAAAATATTTGAGACTAGTTGTTATTTTAAAGTTGAAAAGTAGACTCAACAATCCATCCTTTTAACACATCATTAGATTCCTGAATCTAATCTCCTTTGTTCAGCTTTTTCCCCCACCCCCGACCATGACTAACTACAATGTGTAAATAACCTCCCTAAATGACAAATATCTGTAACCCACTGAATAACCAAAAACCACCCACCCACACCTCTTGGGAATGTGGGCATTATATTCTCTAGACTCCTTCCTGTTGTCTTGGGGTTACAGCATCTCTGGGGACCCTGAGAAAATTAGGATAAAGATCAAGTCCTAGGAGAGCTAGCTGTATTATTTTGTTTAGTCTCTGTGTGATGAGAAAGTGTAAAGCTTTTCTGAAGTCCTGGCTGGAGTAGTCCATGAGACTGGACTGCTTTGGGACAATCTTTTTGTACACTGTGAGTATGTATTACTCTCATTGGTTAATAAAGAGCTGACTGGACAATAGCTAGGCAGGAAATGGTTATTCAGAACTTGCAGACAAAAAGAAAGTTTAGGGAGAATAGGGTGAAGTTACCAGAGATTTGGAAAGAAACAAGATGAACATGCCATGCTGAAGTAAGTTACTGCTATGTAGTAGAGGATAAATAAGAAATATAAGTTGTAAGAGCTAGTTGTAAGCGTAAGCTATTGGCTGAGCATTTATAACTAACAATAAGTCTCTGTGAAGCTATTTGAGAGCCAGAGATCCTGACCAAAAAAAAAAAAAAAAAAAAAAAAAACCAAAACCAAAAAAACTCTGCCTACAAATGGCACCCACTTTGGGACAGCTGCTTCCATGTAGCATGTGAGGAGGCTTAAGAAAGGTTCCAAATGCACCAAAAAAAAAAAAAAAAAAAAAAAAAAACAAAACAGAGCATGCATAGCTTCCTAGTCTCACGCTCATGCCTGCCATGGTATAGAAACATCTCCCAGCCATTGCCTGCAGCCTTCAGCTGCCAGCACAAGCCCTGCCAACACCCATGAGCTAAGTTGCATGGAGGATTTACGTTTTGCTCATACATGCAGAAAAAATTACAGATACGCAATAAAGATAGATCCAGACCAAATATACTTCTAAATGGGTTACAGTGTGTTTAAAAATGTTCAAAGACTTGGGAGAGGAAGGAGAAAGTATAGACAGTGATAGAAAAAATAATTTAAAAATAGTAGTAAAGTCCTTTAAAAAAGAAGTAGGGTAATATAACAGAAAAAAAAAAAAACTTACAGATGGAATGTGCAAGGGGAAGTCTAATCCTGTGTGTTATTGTGCTGTCTTTAAATTTTTTTGTTTGCTGATAAACAAACGATAGCTGCTGAGGTGATAAAAACTTCTAATTTAAACCAACCTACATATTTTAAAAATGTCTTAACTTCAAACTGTAAGTAAAAAAAAAAAAAAGTATCACTTTGGGGAAGATGTTATATTTTTATTTCTACAGGAAATGAGAGGCTATTAATTCATTCCAGGTTGATTTGATATTTATGAAGTTTGATTGGGCAAGACCCCCTGAAAATTCTGGCTACAGACATAAAGAAATAAACCTAAAACAAAAAAAACAAAACAAACAAAACAAAAACAAACAAACAAACAAAAAAAAAACCCTCACAAGACACATAATGTATATTTTACCTGCTTAAAAATAAAACAAAAAAAATCATCTTTGGCTGCCTTGTATATAGTGCACAGTCTATATATTAATACAAATAGGTATAATATCTTTGAAAGTTTGTGTGTTTTCAGAGCAAGGAGACCAGACACCAATGAAAATGAATGGCCCAGGTGATCCAGAATCTTGGAGTGTCTTTGTTGCAGCTTCCTCAGAGCTCTGCATCCAGATAAATTCAAGGCTGTAGCCTCACAAACTGTCCCAGCCAAGACTTAACCATTACCCTGATTTTCTCAAGGTTCCCCCAAAGATGGCAATATCCCCAGACAGCAGGAAGGAGTTTAGAGAAAACAACATCCACATTTCCAAGAAAATGGGTTATGAACGTTTGTCTTTGTTAGGGGGGTTGGTTGAAAGTTGTTACTGGTCATGGTCAAGAAAATATTATTCAAAGGAGTTTAGACTCAGGGATCTCTTTCTGAAAAGAAGGGATGGGGTATTGACATGAGAGGAAAAAGTTAGATTATTGAATCTACTTTAGTCCCCAAAACAACTATTAATCTCGAACTATTTTACATTGGTATGGATTTTTATTGAAAACATTTAAAGTTATTTTTGTTATACTGTAGGTATGTTTCTACTCTTGCTTAAGCTATTGTGCTTATCCAACTCATCTAAAAATGTAATGTATAATTAAAGATATGGGTTTTCTAGGTTAAACATATATATATATATATATATATATATATATATATATATATATATTTAGATAGACGATCTTAAAACACTTCACAGACCTACAGAATATGGCATTTAAAATGTTTTAATAACACAAGGCTTTTCTTGACAGTGAGACACATCTGCTCCTGGCAGCACCAATTTATTACAGAAAAGAAGATAGGCATCAAAGAAACTCCATAAGGAGTTTGCCTTCCTTATGGCCAAAGTTAGCCATTTGAACAAACTACCCTTGCCTCAGTTCCTGACAGTATACTGTCCTAACTGGAACAGCAGGATGAAAAAAAAAAAAAAAAAAAAAAAAAAAAAGCAAATGTCAAACTTTGCAAAGACAAGGTAGGACATTTATTTTTCACAAAAATGTCTATCAGATATACTAGACCTCTAGACCAAAGATAGATGTTCCAATGTTACAGAAGAACTTTGGGTGACTGTCCAGGCAGCCAGATGTCCCTGTTGATAGGTAATACCCTTCAAGGGTCTTTGATGGTATTAAAGACTAAATAATTAGACTTGGTTTTCTTTAGCTGTAATAAAAGGTACATTAGACTCACAAAGATAAGATAGATAATAGAGTATTTTCTCTAAATTTGCCAAATACTAGATAACTATATATAGTTTTACTATGTTAAAGTTAAAACCTTCCTTTTTAATTAGACAAAAAGGGAGAAATACTGTGGAACAATCTTTGTACACTGCAAATATGTGTTAATCTCACTGATTAGTTAAGAGTTGACTGCCAATAGCTAGAGAGGAAAAGGTTAGGTGGACTTGCGGACAAAAGGTGTGGGGGAGAAGAGGGCAAAGTTGCCCAAGATGTGGATAGAAACAAGATGACATGCTATGCTGAAAACAGGTACTGCCATGTGTCGAGTGTAGATAAGAATATGGGTTAATTTAAGTTGTAAGAGCTAGTTAGTTACAAGCCTAAGCTATTGGATAAGCATTCTTAATTAACAACAAATCTCTTATGGTTATTTGGGAGCCAGTGGTCCCAACGCAAAACTCTGCCTATACTAGAGCATCTCAGCTAAGAGCTTTGAAATTGTTCTAGAGGCAGAATTTTGTGGAAACTGCAAAGAGGAATTCTGAGAGGCTGGAGCACCTGAACTACTGGTCTTCATTAGTGTCTTTTTTTTTTTTTTTTTGTTTTGTTTTGTTTTGTTTTGTTTTGTTTCTGAAAATACACAAACTTTTAAAGGTGACATATATTATCTACTTTAACACAAGTATGGAATATGCAGTGTACACAAGTCAGTTAAAGATGATTTTTTGTTGTTGTTGTTTTATTTATGTGTGAGCAGATAAAAGGTATCTGTTAGCTTCATAAGTCTGTTTGGACTACATAACCAAACCTCTACCCATGCCATATGAAAGGATGGCATGTAAAAAGTCATGAGGACTCTGGGGCCAACAAGATTTATCAGGTCTCATCCAACCTCAGAGCTGTTCTCACAGTACAGGGATTATCACATATGTCATCTGTTCTGTAGTCTTTCTTGATTTCTTTCTTTATGTCTGTAGCCATGATTTTCAGTTCTTCCCTAATCAAATCTTACCTTCATTAATTTTGAAGAGAACTATAACTTTTTGTTTGCTGTGTAAACAAAAGCATAACCTCTCCCCCAATGCAACACATTTTCTGACTTCCACTTTGAAGTTGACATTCTTACACTATAAAGGCTGGTTTAATTTAGCAGTTTCCATAATCCAGTGTCTCTCAGCAGCTACTGTTTTTTGTACATTAGCATTTAATAAATTCAAAGTCTGCCAGGTGGTGGTGGCAGAGGCAGGCAGAGTTCTGTGAATTTGAGGCCAACCTGGTCTACAAAGCTACACAGAGAAACCCAGTCTTAAAAAACAAAACAAAACAAAACAAACAAACGAATTAAAAGTCAACAAAGCACCACAGAGGATTCAGACACTCTATGTATTTCCCATCTTAATGTGGTTTATTTTTTTTACACTATTTTATTTTTTCTTTCTTTAAAGACTTTTAAAACTATTCATTCCCTATGGCTGTCTATATCCATTTTCTTTTACTTTTTTTCAGCATCTAAGCACATTTTAAAGCATACTGTGTCTGTTCAGAGGTTTTCTTAGTCTGAACTTGACTTTCCTAAGAGCCTGCTGGGTTTTCTGTTGTTTTTGTTTTGTTTCTTGAGCCGGGGTTTCACTGTGTAGCCCTGACTGTCCTGGGACTCACTCCTTAGATCAGGCTGGACTGGAATTCACAGAGATCTGCCTAACTGCCTCCCAAGTGCTGGAATTAAAGGAATGAGCAACTACTGCCAGGAATAAACTACAATTTTTTATGAAGAAGGAAGTAAAATCCTAATCCTTTCCAACAGGATATTTCCCTATAAACCTCAATAGTTCCATTAAAATTCAAATAAAAAAGTCACAGGAAGGACTGTGTGAGGCTTTCAAAGTGCTGTGTTCAGTGAATAAAATTCCTAGACAATCTTTTGCTTTTGAGATCAGCAAGCTATCAAGAACACTAAGCTCTGAAAGGGCATTTTTAGGGAAATCATCTCCTGGATAAAAGAGAAGCAACTGTAGTACAAACACTCAGCTTCTTGCTAGGTCAATGGTTCTGCTCCATTTGCATGTCTGGTTAAGGCTGGTAGCAGTGACTCGCCAGGGACAGCTACTGCGTTTGACACATTCAGTGATTTCTGCCTTAAATCTGTCAGCATGGCCCTGTGGCCACTTCTGCAAAAACCCTTGAGGACAAAATTTATTGTTATACCTCAATAGCTTTTTGTTCGCCTCCAAAACAGGGGTCCTGGGTCATGCTAACGACCACAGACAGATAAAACACTCTATATTTTATTAAAAAGGACCCCTTAATAATTAATCAAATGTGAAATTTGTTTTCCATCGCCATCACTAACGCTAAAGTGGTGGTGGTTTCCCCTGCCTTCTTCTCAGCCTTTTTTCCTTTTAAATTACTCTCTGCGGATTCCCGCTGCTGCAAAGCATGCGAGTGGGGGGGGGGGAACAACTGATTTATGACTTGACTTTGTAAACTGTAATCACACCTCTCTGCTTCTCCTGGAGAAGGGCTGGGGGATTCTGTCAGATAAACACGTGAGAATCTGTCCTTAGGTCCTTTAGATACACTGCAGGGGGCATGAGACCAAGGCAGTAAGGGCTCCACGGAGGCCACACCTCAGCTGGGCGTCTTCATTGCAACACAAAGCGTGAAGGAGAAAGGAGCTGAGTAAGAATGACTGTCCTCATCCCCAGCTAGGCTAAGGAGGGGGCCTGGAGGAACTGAAACCTCTGCCCCGAGGTCCATTTCCAGGCAGTCAGCAATGGATCAGCTTAGAAGATGTGTGGTGTCTCGGGGAGCCAGAGCCAAAGGCACTGACAGACAGGTCTAGGGAGGGGACGCTGCTGGGGAAGTAGATTGTGTGGGATGTGCACAGAGTTGGGCTAAGGAGGAGTTTCTGAGGAGTAGGGGAGGAGGGAGGGGAACACAGCGGACAGTAGGAGACTGGGTGATGTGAAAACCAAATGGGCAGCAGGCCGGCCTGGAAATGCACGGAAGAGTGCTAACTGCTGCCCGAGTCAATATTCTCCCTCTGAGCACTAATTACATTATTAAGCAAACAGAGCAACACAGGGTCTGAGGGACGGAAACATGTATTCAGGATCCAGCCACTCTCTACGAGGCTGTAAACAACCATATCTTCCAACCCAAGTGTGCTACTGGACACTCTCCTTAACTTCCTATGCTTCAGGAAGGACTGTATTCTATGCAAGCTGTGCTAAAGGCCCCCACTATTCACGAGACGTGACCAGGGCAGTGGGGGCCTTCAGGAGGGGGACTCAGGCCTCAGGAGGCACATGGGTTTCAAGAGCGGCAACTCAAATTTTCTTGGCTGCAAAGAGCGTGCATTTGCTAATTAGACCTTTGCAAGACACTAGAACCCAAATCTCCTTTGATCTCCCTAAATCCAGTCTAAAGAGGTGGGTGTAAACACAGGATTGGAAGAAACCAGGAACAACATGGAAAGGATTTGTATGTGATGGGAATAAATCTGTTTTTTAAAAAAAGTCTAAGAGGAGCACGCAGAAGGAAATGTGCAGCAGGCTGAGCCAGCCGGGTGAATGGCAGAGAGAATAGAGGCTATTTGAATACTGATGTGGCCCTCACTTTCTTCCTTTTCCGTTAATGACATGCTCATCAAGGGCAAACAATGGGACCGGCTGCCGGCGCCTGTCACAGTGTGTGGGTGCTGGGATGCCAGGCTGTCATCCAGGGCTGCATTTAGAGACCTGCACGCTAATAAGAAATGCTCTGTGCCATCAATGCAGACAGGTGCTTCCTCGGCTGGGACATGCTCCATTCCCTTCCCCCTGAAGCCCTCCTCCCCCAGCCCCCCTGACAGACACCATGAAATGCACAAATTAACAGCCCCATCATGTTGGGCTGCTGCTGCCTGCGGTGAAAGCAGAAAATCAAGTTGTCACCCAGGGTAGGGCGGTAAAGCCACAGCCTCATTTCTCTGTGGGTGCCCTATAATAGCAAATGCCAGACAGCTGGCTGGATGGGAGGCTTTAGATTAAGGCCTGACACACTCTGGCCAGAGACTTAGGAGTTGCTGCTTCCATGTGGAAATTCTGGAATGAACATCTGGAGGGAGCAAGTTTCCAGGAGCAGAAGTGTCCTTTGCTCCTTCCAGACAGGAAAGAAAGAGCCAGGTCTGAGTGGCACTTCCTTTCAAAACTAGCAGCTGAAAGTGAGCTCCCTAAGCTTCCAACTTTGAATCTGCCAACACATCAGCAAAGAATCCAATGGTCCAGGTCTGCTCTGTCAAGGCAGAGAGTCCCCAGGCTCCAGATTCCCACAGATCTCCTTGCAAGTGAATGGACTTTTGCTAGGCGTAATGCTGGCAACCAGAGTCCGCTACCTGGTTTCCCTCCGGGCTCTAGGCTCTAGACCCTTCCGCTGTGCACTGAACATCCCGACAGCTCCTTCTCGTGGAACGTGGAACAGCAGCTTTGAATAGCCTCAGCCTCCAGGCTCCAGAGCCACTGGCTCTAGGTGTAGGGTGACCTGTGCCAGGCCCGGCTAATGTATGTCCTGGCCAAGTGTGCAGAAGGAAAGAAATGGGGACCCCCAAGCCCTTCAGACTCCAAGGAGTTTAATGACATAATGGCCTGAGAACTCCAACATAAAGTAGGAAGAGCAACTAAGGAAACTTCCAACATAAAACCCCCCTCCTGTCATTTTTATAGTATCAGTAAAACACTCTATTGAATTTATGGGCTACATAATGACTATGGAGACTGTACCTGGAATTAGAACCAACTCGGAAGTCTCAATATAAACTCTTTTCTATCGTACCCCCACCCTTCTAGCTCTTCCTGTCCTCTTCCTTTGGCCAAGGGACATTGCCCTCTTTAAACGGAGGCCTGAGGTAGAGCTTTCAACTCGCTAGTACAGTAAATCCCGACTTCCTCCAGAACACCAAGGCTGACAGGCCTCTAGGGGGGGGTAGGGCCATTCATTCCAAAGCCTCCTATGCATTTTAGAAAACAAACCTGTCAGTCTTTTTTTTTTTTTTTTTTTGCCGAAAGCTTGTCAAATCGAGAGATCTCCAAGGACATACATCTGCTGTTTCATTACCTGTAACTCCACATTGTAATGGCCTTTCCAAAGTGGAAACTATACCCCCCTTAGAAGTTTGTGAAACGCATCTGCACGCAGCCACTCAGTGTGGAGTGGGAGCGGGGTCTGGTCAAGTTTCTGATGGGAGGAGGTGGGATGTCCATCACTTGGCTAAGCAGCATGCTCGACTCTGTTTTCTGTTTCCATTTCACTCCTTAAGTCTTTCTGCTCCCCAAGGATTTTCCTGAAGGGGTAATAAAATAAAATGGGTGAAACAAAGCCATAAGCCAGTTAAGTCTGAAAGACATGTCACCTCATCTAAAAGGAAGAAACGGGCCATTTCCATGCCTAAGGCTGACAGCAACGCCTGAGCTGGCAATGGTGCTATTCCACTTGATTTATAGAATAATGGGGTGACAAATGATGACAAAAATAAACTTTTACTGCACTGAACTGCTCCTTTATTTATGAAATTTGGCCAAGTAGTGAAATCTTTTATCTGCAAGTTGTAACATGGAGTGGGAACGAGCGATTATGGTGTGGTAATAGCAACCCTGCGACAGAGGCAGAGTCAGTTGGAAATGGATTGGGGTAAAATAACTACCGCACCATGATAAATGTGAACAGCCCTTTGCTGACAGATGATCTAACAGGTGTTCATAACAACTATATAAGAGGATTTATTTATGACCAGCCACAGCCGCAGCTCTGTAAATCAACTCCAACAGCTGCACTCTGCCGAAACCAAGTCCCTGATGGGGGAACGGAGCGAAGGCCCAAAGAACACAATTCACTCCAGAATCTTAATCATCAAATAACATTTTTTTTAGGTAATTACAGCACCACATAGAAATCATGATTACTTTCAATTAGAAATCTGAGCTGTCTATAACTTTGTTTGCAAAATATTTTTATTTTAGGCCGTGGAGTGCTGAGGAAGTTTGAGCCAAAATTGAAGATGCTGAGGTCATTGGAAAGAGCACTTTGGGAGGGATGGCAGTTTTGTGGGATGCCACCAACAGGCCCTTCCCACTAGCTACATTTGCAAAAAGCTCAGAACTTACAGGGAAAGGGAGGATGTTGGGTTCTCCCACTTCTCCAGCATCCCACCCCACCCGTTTCCTGGCGAATACTCCTGTACCACATACCGTTCATAGCCAATGATAGTTACACAGGCACTGAGTTCATCAAATGGGGTACAAGCTAGACTGAGGGGGTCTACCTTCATTCACTCTTTCTTCACTGCTCTGCCATGGCAGAGTTTGACTTTTGGGGGGGGGGTTAGGTTACATCTTTTTAATTAAAAAAAAAAAAAAGCCAGGTAGTGGTGGTGCATACCTTTAATCTCAGCACTTGAGAGGCAGAAGCAGGCAGTGCTTTGTGAGTTTGAGGTTAACCTGGTCTATAGAGTGAGTTCCAGGACAGCCAGGGCACCAGGGTTACAGAGACCCTGTCTCAACAACAAAAAAAAAAAAACATTTTTTTTTTTTTTTAACAGTTCCACATCTTTTTATACCCACCACTCTTACCTCCCTACGATTTTACTCGACCCCCCTCCTCATCCATGCAAATCTATCAGGTTGATGTCTATTCATTTTGTCTTGTGACCCACTACTGAGTTGAACTAGGGCCATCTGTGTGAGCACAGGTTTGAGTATGGTGGGCTCAGCAGAAGGGACATAATTAAAGACAGTAGTAGTTCCCCCTAACCCAGAGTCTGTCGATAGCCAGTAGTTCAGAGGTAACAGTAGGGCCCTGTGAGTTCCTCGATTGAGTGTTGACAGGACCCAGCTCAGTAACTACAGTTGATAAGAGTTAATGGTTGCAGGAGTTGTACCTAGAGACTGGCGTCTTATAGCCCTCCACTCCATCTTCTAGCCCTTCTTACTCTTACATACTCCCCCATCTTTCATGAAGTTCTCTGAGCCTTAGAGGGGTGGGTGGTATTTGTGACTTGGTTAGGCTGGGCCCACAGTCGTTGTGTAGTTACTGTCTTAACAACTCTCTCCTGTTGTCTATGGAGATGGTAGGCCATACCACGAAACAAAGTGTCTTCACTCATTACACTGCTCTGAAAAAGAGGGTTAAGAAGCTGCAGTTCTAGTGGGCGAAATCCAAACGAACCCCCGCTAGACACAATCTGAGGAAGCTTACCTATTGCCACTGTGCTTTCTTCATAGAAACTTCTCCATCCCATTCCACCTCACAGTGCTGGTGAACAGCCAAGACGTTGGCTTGTTCCTCCAATCACCCGTGGCATGTGCAGTCTCAGGCCTGACATGAACAACGAGCCTTTATGCATGGCCAGCAGAAAGGGTTTTCTGTATTTAAATCTAAACCTTTGATGTGTCTGGTCCTCGAAGCTGTAAACCAGTGTCTTAGCTTATGGGAAGATTTAAGGGGTTTTTGGTTGTGCTGGGGACTGAACTTGTGGCCTTGCCCATGCTAAGCAAGTGCTCTTGCTCTACTACTGAGTGTCTAGGTTCTTTAGTGCACACACATACTGACTTCATCAGCTAGAGATTAGATGTTCAAGGGACTGACTACCCCTGTAAAACTGGCGCCACAAAGACAAAATGACACATGCCCAATGGAGTGTGTACAATCGGTCTATAGTGGAAAGGCAGCCCCGCCCCCCATGGCCTGGCTCGCCCCACCTCCATCTCAGTTAGGGCATTAGCTCCCATCTTCCGCTGCTGTTAGCAGAGCTCACATTCTCCTTCATGGATTGTAGCCGCCCATACCTCCTCTAAACTGTCACTGAGGATGAGGTGTGTGTGTGTGTGTGTGTGTGTGTGTCTGTGGCCAAGACAGAAAGGAACATACCCTGACACATGTCAACAATGTTTTCTGTACAAAGGCTTTTAACATCTTCCAAGACAGCCTCAGCGGAGAACATTGTGTCCTTATTCCACACCGGAAACTGTCTTCTCTCCTAAACCCCAAACCATTCTGAGGACCTAGATCTCTACCTCAGCTGGCATCTCCCTTCATGGATCACCCCATCCCGTTTACCCTGCGACACAGGTGCTACTTGGCAGTCACTCGGCTGCTTCCTGGCAATCCTCACACGCCAGCCACCTCAGACTTCACAGCTGTTCCAAGTTTATTGTTCAGATGATCAGTAGTCAGATCATAGAATTCTCTCTACTCCATAACACAGTAGCAGACGGAAAAAATAAGATAAACACAAAATCAAAAAGTGAGTGCCCAAAACGCTGAAGCCCTGTTAGCTGGTAGTGAGCAGGCAGACACACAGGGATGGATGGTGACTGGCAAGTCCCAGAAGAGGCCTCAGGTCCACTTAGGGCTGGCGTTTCTGTTAATGACTGTTGCATCTTCAGCCTATAACTAAACGATTATGTGACAACTAGTTTTTCTTCCAAACTAGGGAGACAGTCAAAGTGATCATGGAGACTTTCTCAGCAGTGAAAGCTGGGGTGGAAGGCAGAGGGAGGAGGAGGGTTCAGAGATGAGGTAACGAGGAAGTCACTGAGTACCAGCCACAACCCATGGAGCGGAGCTGTGCCAGGATTGAGTAAGGTGTCTCAGCATCAGCATGGAAGAAACTAGGGCTCACTAACTTGGGGACAGCCCTTAGTGCCATTTCTTTCCTTCTTTTCTCCCGAGACAGGGTTTCTCTGTGTAGCCCTGGCTGTTCTAGAACTCACTCTTAGACCAGGCTGGCCTCAAACTCAAGAGATCTGCCTGCCTCTGCCTCCTGAGTGCTGGGACTACAAGCATGCGCCACCACCACCACTTCTCCCCATTTCTTTATTGCTGATTATTGGTGTAGGTTTCTTTTTCTTAATTACACACATTCATTTCTGTGGGTATGCACACGTGTCACTGCGTGCAGGTCTGATGAACCAAACTTGCGGGATTTTGCGAGTTGGTTCTCTCTTTCTACTATGTGGACAGACAAGGGAGTGGCAAGGTTGTGTCTCATCACGAGGCTCCTGCAGGACATTTTCTTCCCTTTAAAGTTCACCGCACCGGAGAGGTAGAAAAGGAACCGGGAAGGTAAAAGGCCAGAGGTTTTTTCAGCTGGTCCAACTATCCCCCCCCACCCCCCGCCGTTCACCCCAGTTTTTTATTTGTTCCTCAGCATTCTGACATCTTAGCCTCCCTGAACAGAGCAAGTGTCTTCTCATCAATGGAAGCACAGGGAACATGTCAGGCAATCTTGGTGGTTACTGGTTACTGTAGTTATGTTTGCAGATGATTACAGGGTAGGGGAGGGGGTTGAGTGCAGTCTCAACCTCATAGGGTTACTGTTTCCATCCCTTTCTGGATTAAGACATGTTTCCTCCTCCTAATAAACAGAGCAAATGGATTGACAGCAAATATGAGTAGTATGAATTACACTCTAAGGGCCATGCTTCAAGATGGGCATACATAAAATGTCCCTAAGTGAACATTAAAATGAAAACAAAATACGGCTAGAGCTAAGCATTTAGCACTGACTAACTCTACTTAATGGAACGGTTTAAAGGTCATCACAATCATGACCAAGTTAAAGGAAATACGGGGCAAGGACTCGGAAGCTGTCACACACACACACACACACACACACACACACACACACACACACACACACACACACAAAAACCCCAAACCAAAAACCAACCCACCAAACCAACCAACCAAAACCCCCAAAAACCCAGAAGCCTGGAAGATCTGTCATCTTTTAAAATTTCATTTATGTGAAAAATATCTTAATATTATTAAACAATCAATGACAAAATTTACTTCAGCTGGCAGTTTACATTACAGATAAATATCATTTACTACCAACTGATTCATACTATTTATTGATTTAACATATATTTAAAAACTCTGTGTGTGGTTATTTATTTTCTAGGCTGTAATCAAACTCTGGCCAAAACATAACTTGGGAGGGTGAGGGTTTATTGGGCGGACAAGCCCTGCCCAGTCTATCACGGAGGGAAGTCAGGACAGGGACAGGAGTGGAGGCACTATGTTCACTGCTAATTTCTCTAGACAACCCAGGGTCACCTGCCTAGTGCTGGCATTGTATGCAGTGTGTTGGGACCTCCCACATCAACCAAGAAATTACTTCAGGTAGATACTCCAAGGAAGGCAATTCCTCAGTTGAGGTTTCCTCTTCCTAGGTGACTCTAGTTTATGTCAAATCCGTGTGTGTGTGTGTGTGTGTGTGTGTGTGTCCGCGCGCTGGTGGGTAAGGGTTCTGTACATACCAGGCCAGTGGGCACGTGGAGGTCAGAGGACAACTTCTGGGAGCTGGTTGTACCTTTCACCTCGTTTCTGTTTCCACTGGGTGCTCAAGCTAGCTGGCCTGCAAGCTTCTAGGCTTCTCGTCTTCACCCCTCATCTCAACACACAGGAGTGCCACAGGAGTGGCTGCGTGCTATTCAACCCGATTCCTGCACGAGTCCCAGCGGTGAGTGAGAACTCTGGTCACCAGGCCTGGAGGCACTAAGCCAGTGGGTCTCGATTTTTTTAATGCTGTGCTGCAACCCTTTGATACAGTTCCTCATTGTCATGGTGACCTCCAACCATACAATTTTCTTTTCTACTTCACAACTGTAACTGTTACTGTTATGAATTGTAATGTAAATATCCGTTTTCTGATGGTTTTAGGTGACCCCTGTGAAAGGGTCATTTGACCCAAAGGGGTCTCTACCCCACAGGTTGAGAACCTGTGGGGTAGAGTTCCGTGGATTTCAAATATGAAAGTTGGCAGCCAAAAGTAACTTATTCAAAAGTAAAGCCCCACAGAAATCCTTAGTTAAAAAAATATAAACACATAACTCCTTTTCAAAGATGAGGGAGTGCCCCACCTAAGAACCTTCCTATGTTGTAACATGCACTGGCCTCTGTGACTGATGACATAACCTCTTCTCCAAAAAACAGCCTGATAACATCACAGAAAGTTTCTAAAAACAGAGGTTCTGAAGCCCCGAGAAACCGCTTCTCAATGGGGTGCTGTCGACTACAGCCTACAAAGGGGACTCTGGGAGTCAGAACTGCTCCATCACCCAGGTCCCACAGTGAAGAGAACACGGGCTTCCAGAGCAACATGGGAGGTGTTGCTTAGCAACAGAGATGTGTTCTGAGAAATGCTCTATCATTGTGCAAACACAGCATGTTCTTACACAAAATAATATGGGTATGGTATCAATGGGTGACAAAATATTATAGGACCACTGTGAATATGTGACATGTGACCACTCTCTTCACTCTGAGTCACTACTCTATTTTGGGCACAGAAATTTGTGGGTTTTCTTTTGTTTTTGTTCTTTATGTTTGGCCTGGAACTCACTGTGCTCTTCCCATCTCAGCTTTGCTAAGAGTACAGGAGTATTTCTGATGAAGAATAGAAAATGTGACCATCTTGTTTACTCTTAAAAACGTAGTTTCCCTACAGCCTGTTCTCTTTAACATGATTCATTTTCTCACTTTTGTGTGCTCCACATTTCAATGGCCTCACTTGTGTTTTCTTTCAAAACTCAGTCTCAGTAGGCTGGAGCTACAGTTCATCAGGGACAGCTCAAACTGCTCTTCCTGAGGACCAGAGTTTAATTCCCAGCATTCACATCAGCGCTCAGGGTCACCTGTAACTCCAGCCCCAGTGAATCCCATAGCTCTGGCCTCTGACGGTAAAATTACACATAACTAAAAGCAATACAGATAAATGCAAAAAATGACTGCTGACAGGCTTGGTGGCACATGCTTCCAGTCCTTGCTACTTTGGAGTCTGATGTGGGAGATCACCTGGGCCCAGGAGAAGCTGGCCAGCCAGTGTCATCCGCACAGGAAGAACACGTCTCGAACCAAAGGGAGCTGAACTGTTGTTACTGTGGCATTAATCAAAGGAACTAATGAGCTAGTGTTACTCCAAACACCATCACCTGTGTCAGAAAGGTCACTACAGTCTCAACCAGTTCTTTTAAAAAGGTGTATCAGCCAGGCATGTTACTGCACAGCTGTAACATGTGCTTGGGAAGTGGAGGTAGGAGAATTATGGCAAGCTTGAGGCCAGCTTGTTCTATGTAATCACTTGTCTCATAACAGCAGCAACAAAAACAAAATAGTAAAAGCATTAGAAAGTTTCCTGGTTCATACAGAACAATTTTGATAAAGATGGTTACTTGCCTAAATAAGCAAATAAAATAAACAACCTATAGAAAGATGCTACTATATATAGACCATACAGTTTTAATAGCATATAATCAATTATGTGCTAGTTAGAGTTGATAAGAGTTGGGCACCAAGATTTTTAAAAGGAAAATGAAAGCCAGGGTTTATTTAGCAGGTATAGCAGACATGGTAATCCGATCTCTAAGACTGCACAGAAAGAGATGCCTTACTTTACACACAAGGCTTTTGCTTTGTTACTAAGCACTTATTAACCATTCTGTCCAATAGTAAGAAAAGGAACCCAGTTTAGAGAGCTCAGTACCGATGAACGTCAGTCATCCCTGTACCCAGGAGCAGAGGATTCCAACTGTAAGGCCAGAGCAGGCTGCTCAGTGAAATGCATCTCAGAGAAGCAAAGAGAAGAGTAAACCCAACAAGACACCTTGTTGGGAGCAGTTTGTCTTTCATTAGCTAAGCCCTGTGAGTCTCCACAGTGTGGCCGGAAATACCTGGGAATAAAGAAGTTCAGCCAGTGAGGGTCAGGAGAGGCAAATGCTAGTTTATTTATCTTATTATTCAGGAGTAACTTCATGATGACAATTGTCAATACCAATTACAGCATGAGGAAATTCGAAGAATGGAATTTTGTAGAAACCATTTTTTTTGCATTTAATTAAAAAAAAAGTATGCTCTCTCCTTTTCATATACCAAGCTGAGAGGTCATTTAGATGATTTCCTTGCTAATTTTTGCTTACTGCTTGAAGGAGGGATGATTCTCGATGAACTTTCAGTGTCTGATTCACGTCCATCATTTTCCAAAACCAGAAGGAAGGTGAAGCCAAGAGAAGTCTGAGGGCGGAGGAAATGCTGCATGGATTCAGGGGTTGAGAAAACTGACAGTAAAATATATGTTCTTTGGTTAGCAAAGCGAAGAGGGGAAAGGATTGCATACACGATAGATACACAGCAGCATTCTAAAGCAGGAGCCAAGAATGTCAAGAGTGTGCTCTTCCCCGCTGCCAGATGGAAGGGCTATTATTATAAATGAAAGGCGGCAGTAGTGGGTGCCAGGCACTTTTGTGTGTGCTAGATCCTGAAGCCCAGATGTAAGCAGGTTACCCCTGGGACAGGACAGGCTTCAGCTCCCGCAGCAGAACGGAACCAATCAGGGTTTTCTCGGTGTTTATGATAAGTTGGGCTGTGGAGCCTTCCTTCAGTTCCACTGTGACTAGCATCAATGACCCACTGTGCACAGTTTTAGCTGCAAACCTGCAAGAAAAAAATAAAAGAGAGACCTTTTACCCTGAGAGGGGAAGGGGAGAGAGCATATGTCCAAATAGGTTTAAAGTAACTCTGCTTCTTAAATCAAGTATTTGACTGACAGTTCCCTACTGCTCCACACCTAAAGTCAAGCATCCTTTAGGAAAATCACTAAACTGTCCAGCCCATGGTTAGCACATGCAGGCCATTTTAGTGTATTTTACAAACAGAACAAGAAAAGGAAGCCTATTTCACTTACTGGTTTGAGTGACAGATGCATGAGGACAACACCCATTCACTTGATGGTTAACATTTATTTATCAGGCTGTTTGAAATAGGCTGCCACAATTTTATTTTTAAAACACGTTAAGAAAAGGTACCTTTCACAAAGAGCTTGGAATTTTAATTTCTCATACCTGAAAATGATTATGCAAGAAGTTAGATAATTTTATGTACATTATAAAATTTTTTCCTACGTCTCAGTGAAGTCACTCACGTGGAAAATACTGATTCAATCTCCACTGCTAATGGTAACACAAAACAAAGTCACATGACAGCCACGTGCTCCCCAATAATCCCATTTAATATTCAGAACATTAGATCTTTCTTTTTGCTTTAAGATGTAATAGAGGAAAGTTGAGGTCTGATGTGCTATTACTAAATTCCAAGACACAAAGAACCTACCAATTACATGGAATTAAGAGCAAAACTAGCCTTTTAACAACACTGGAATCGACTAAAGAGCTGCCGGAGGCACAATGGACTTCTGTCAATCCTGCTACTTCATTCTGCACGCACAGTGGGGCTCATTGCTGGGAGACTGGCGCCCCTTTCCACGCTCCGTCTCTCCCTCATGGACCGTGTTCTGCACATTTTGGGGGGAGGGAGTCTGATTGTAGGGATGAGTGGAGAAAAACAAAGTTGCTGCACATGAGCTTTTGAAAACACTAACAAGTGTGGAGCAGGTCTGTGACCTGCTGTGACCCCACTTTGCAGGGCCAATCCCCTTTCCCCTCTTTGGATGACACGTGTCTGAATCTGAGCCATCTGCCTCAATTTGCGCGACATCTTCAGCCACAATGGCACCCAGTTAGCCCTGACAACAGCTCACAATACATGAAAATAAAACTGCCTCGCTGACAGCATGCTGCGGACTATTCAAGAGCAAACCAACTGGTCAGTGTCTCATGTCTGACAATTAGCATGGGCCTTGCACAGAGCCCGAGGTGTCCTCAGGGATCTGTTTAATTACCATCAACATAAAAGAGGGAGTTTATCAGGAGGCACTCAGAAAAACTTCACTCCCGACTTAATTAAAATATTAGCCACTTAAGCAGGAAGCAGATTCTCTTTAAATGAAAAGTAATTTCTTTTTTGAGTTTTTAAAAATGGCATCAAGATCTTATCTAACACATTAGATTCTTCTTCTTTTTAAGATTCTAACAAGCCATGTTTGGCCCAAATAGAATGATGAAAATTAGCTGCTCTTCAACAATTAGAATAATTCAATGAAAGAAAACAGATATACTCATCTTACCTGACTAAAAATAAGACCAGCTCTTAGACAACACACAGTAAAATGATAGCGAATGGTGCTCTGGCAAAGCATGTCAGCAATCTTTCTGATCCTCTATAATGTCTTTAAACATTCTGGGGACTTGTGGGAATTGGCGCGGCAGTTCCTGCGGCAGTGAGTGACACTAGTGAACCAGCTCAGGGTGCACACCACCACCGCCACCGCCACCGGGTTTGTAAGGAGGGTTTCTGTAAGCTTGAGTCTCTGTCTGCTTCCCGAGCAAACGCAGAGGCAAGTCACTCTGGGCGCCCGCTTTTCCCTCTGGCAGTACAAACCCTCCCTCACCTCTTATGGACCCTTACAGATTCATGCATTTCTTTTGTCTAAGTTTTAAAAAAATTATCTCTCACCCTCATCCTCTCTCTCTCTCTCTCTCTCTCTCTCTCTCTCTCTCTCTCTCTCTCTCTCTCTCTCTGTCTTTCTCTCTCTCTGTATCTATCTAGAAGTGGGATCCCCTGAAGATGAAGCTATAGCCCGTTTTAAGTTACCCAATGTGGTTGCTAGAAATTGAACTCAGGGCCTCTGGAAAATCAGTAAGTGTGCTTAACCACTAACCCATTTCTCCAGCCCCTTGTCTGGTGTAAAGGCTGTGCATAGCTTCATAGGAGAAAGATAGTTCTATAGTTTACTAAACTAGTCACTATGTCCCCATATTCTCATTCATCTACTCAACTTTCCCCATAGATTTGGTCACCATACTTGTAATTCATTCAACACATATTTCAACAGAGGTCTCTCTTTCTGACAGGGTTATAATTATGTAAACAATAGTCTTCTTAGTCCCTTTATTTACTTAACACTTGTGCCTGGGGACCTCAGAGGAGGAGATTATGTGTGAATAGGAACATAAAGTGCCATTTGAATTTCAGGGCTGTATAGCCCCAAGGTACATTTTATTTCTCTTCCATTAAAAACGTAAAGAGTTAATGTCATAATAACACCAACTAGGCAAAGACAAAGCACAGTATGTTTACAGAGATTAAAGTGAGTATCTTGGGCATGTTTTTCAAATCCTGTTACAGAATTCTCAGTGCCTGAAAGAGCAGGACCATGCAGCGTGGGTGCCTGCTTACACTGCTGTGGTGGAGTCCACACCATCCTAGCAACCAAGCCGGGAGCTGCTGCCTCTTAAGCGGGCGGGTGGCTGTGTTCAAGCAGTACACAGGCTGAAAATGATGCTCTAAAGGGGGAACCAGAAGATCAGATGCTCTGACAAGCCCATTTCAGTTCAAAAAGAATGAATTTAATTGGAACACGGCATGATTACAACTGGCTTCTTTGGGTCCATGGAGGCAAAATCACTCCCCAAAGTTGCTAAGCCTTTACATTGCGAACAGGCCATGTTTTACCATACACTTAAGTTACAGTTATGGAAAGAATAGTAAATAAACAAGAGCTAGAAACCTTGGTTTTAATGCACATTAAATTTGATGGGTGACATCAGGTCTTTAGTCCTCGGTCCTACTGTGACTTTTTTTTCAGGAGGCAGGTAAAGTTATGATCACTGTAAAGCAGCTATTGTTTATACCATGTGACAAGAGGTGGCTGCCAAGCACTCACACAAATTCTTCTGACCCAACGAGGCAAGGGACTGATAGAGAAGGGGTTGGGGCCGAGGCCCACAGCCTGCAGTCCCTTACCTGGGAGGCAGGGCCAGCACATGGTGGAACAGGGGTTCAAACCAAAGCACTCTGAATTCAGGTCAAATACATCTCAACAGATGTAAAAACACACTCAATGTTTGTTCTTGCCAGGCAACAGAAGACCTCTCCTATTTACCTAGTGTGTGTATAACCTTAAGAGATTTCCTTTTTCCACAATTATGTACTTCCTTTGTGTATTCTGCAAGTCAAGGCGGCCCGACTGAACTCTGCCATATTTTTAATCCTCGCTGTTACAGATTACAGAATTAAAATATAGCCTACCTATTCCCTCCAAAGTCAACACTAATGAAAAGTACAAAATCTTTTTGAACAGAGCTGTAACAGAGAGGGAATACCAGGAGACCAATCAAACCTGGAAAACCAGGAACACCACAAATGAGGACAGGCAGATGCACTGTCTGTGTACCACGGCTCGTGTTATTAAAAGGACAGCACCTAGATGTTTTTCATTCCATCCTAATATTAAGCACTCACTGTTTATAGTCACCAGCTGAGAAGGTAAACTGCTGGGATGTATCTGTATGACATCTTACTAAATGTCTTGTCTGTTATCTCTAGCAATTGACATTCAGTCTTTGTAGAATCCTTAAGATTCAAGAAAAAGGCCAAATAAGCTCAGGCTGTGACCTAAATGAGAAAAAAAAAATGTTTCACTCATTTAAAAAGTTATTTCCTAACTGTTGTCAGAATGATGAAACTGGTCACAAAACAATAAATTCTGAATAAATACATTGTCTGCAATTCATTTCAATTTGTGAAAAACTAGCTATGGATCATAAATGTCCCCCCCCCCTCAAAGACAGGAAGCGCCGCAGCTCAATGTTCTAAGGAGTAAATGCAGCAGCAGGACACGGAGGCTGTCTCTCAGAGCTGCCTCCACCTCAGAGCACTCACAAGGAGCTCCTTCTGCAGAAGCAGACTCCCGCACCTAACAACAGCTTGACGACAAGCTTTTTCTTCTCTTGGATAGTCTTCCTGCTTTCTGATTTTTCTATTCTGAGTTCAATTTCCTTGTGCTTTCTGTTCTGCTGATCATCAGAAGCTGTGACAATGGCCCACTCAGGCTAAAACTTTTTTTTCCCGACCCTGTACATGAAGCCTTCAATTACTGCCTGCTGAAGCAGACAGGATCCTATTAGCAAGAGAGACGATCACAAGATGCACTGCCCTGCCCTAGCTGTATAAAAATAATTAGTTCAAAGTTGACAAATGTGTAACGAAGTCGCACAATCATTATATGTAAGAAAGCCTGGCTTGAATGAGGCCTGAAACATCAATACCACTGTGTGGAGGTTTGGAATATTATCTTCCAAAAGATGTAAAATTGTAAATCTTTACTGCCTTGGCTTAACACAGTTTAAACAGGCAGCAATTTTAAACATAGATTCTGTATGTTTCAAAGAATTCTATTATGCTGACTGTAAAATTGCATTTAAAGTTAAGTCTATTGTACTTTTAATAGTAAGAAAAATTGTAAGAGATTAAGACTGGACATTTTAAAGGAAAAAAATTTACCTAAGGTAAGGACTTTAAAGCCTCACCTGGACCACTGGGGACACTTCTCCCTAATACCCAGACAAGAGGAGCTAAGGGAAATAAGCTGCCATTAGAATGTGGATTCCTATTCCAGTCATGAGAGATGGTATAAAAGTCACCCCATCCCATCAGGCCAGTGAGGTGTTCTCTTTCTTTGTACAGAGAAGCTAAAACTTCTGTGCACTTCCTAAAGGATATCCCCCCCCCCCCCCCCCCCCGCTCAGCATCTCTGGTTTGCCTGCCTGTGAGGTGAGACAGGGTCACATGGGGGACCACACTGTACTTTCTTTGATTCCTGACAAAACTGCCAACCCAGAAGAACACCTTTCTTTCATTTTTTTTTTTTTTTTAAACATGAAATGGTCTATTTATTCTCATTAGTGAAATGCTGCATTATAGGGTATTACCTCACAAATGGAGAAATTAAACAAAGAACATTTTAAAGGAAAAATCTGCTGTGCAGTTTGGTTACGTGTGAAATATCAGGACCAGTTTTCTGTGTAAAATTTACAGAGGTCTGCACTTGTTTTCAAATGAGAGATGCAGCTTCTGAGCCAGCTGGTACAAAGCAGATCCAAAAGCAGCGTTGCCCTCTAGTGGACAGCCACCAGCCAGCAGCCAGCAGAGGGAGCATGGACCACTTACTGTTTCCCCGACTCAGTTCTGTTGGACTCAAAAGGTGTCATATCGGAGAAAAGACCCAGTCAGATATCATTACATCAACAAACATTTATATAAACCCTGTTTCAGGGCAGATTAAATAGGGATTGGCAGTACTCTCAAAGCTTCTGAAATGTGTGCACCAAGACAGCCAATATCATAGTCTAAGCAAAAATTGCTTTCACTACAATCCTCAAAAATCACATGGAATTTAAATCTCCTAGAGATTCCGAGAAAAGAAAACAATCAATAAACAAAAACAGTATCCTGGATCCAGAGCGTTTGGGAGGCTGAGGCAAGTTCCAGGCCAGCCCAGGCTACAGGCAAGGCTTTATCTCAAAACATCACACCATACCACACCAAGCAAAAAACAAAATTGAAATCACACAAGCAAACAGAGAAAATCCTCCAAAACTCACCTACACTATCACAAGTTTCATCAAACTAAGAAAGAAAGGCAATTATTAGGCCCCCTCACTGAGACACAACTGTCCATTTGAGACTTGAGACAGATCTTACGGGGCAGAAAAAGGTACATAAAACTATATCCCTTATGAATATCATTTAAACAGTTACATGGTGATGGGACTTACTGGGAAGAAACTAAAGAAGTCACTGGTACCTGTACTTTCAACTACCATGTGTTGATAAATCAGTGACCAGGACCGCCATGGATATACTATTCAATTTAGAACACCAGACTTTCTTCGTGATTAGTGACTAAAATAACAAGAGCGAAACATCTGCCCTGCTAAGATCTTTACCACCTGCAAGGTACGTACGTCAACAACCAGAAAAGGGTAGACAGAGAGTGAATCTTAATTATCATTTAAGGGGGAAGACACAGAAACACTGGGCATCATGTGTTGAGAAAGAGAGAGAAAGGCTCTACCACAACCTAGCTGGGCAGCCAAGCACTGCAGGCACACAGGTGCCCACATTTCCTAGTACCCGGCCAACTGGGTTAGCTTGTTCATGACATGACAAGACACAGCAATATCATACCAGTGCACATGCAGCGGCTCTAAACCGGCTGGGAAGATGCCCTTTCATAGTGACCTGAGACTACTTTGAGGGCACCGCTGCAGCTAACTCACAAAAGACCCTGTGAGCACCTCACCCGAGGCTGGAGCAGCCCCAGGGGCAGAGCTCAGGCCTCACCCGAGGCTGGAGCAACCCCAGGGGCAGAGCTCAGGCTTGACAGCATGTGTGAGGCCCGAGATGCCTGTACCCCCTCACCTAAGAGCATCCCTTACTGCTTTTGGTAAGAAAATACATAAACATAGGAAACTATTTTTATCCATGCCATGTGGCTCTCCCTAGCTAGGTAACCCAGGACTTTGGAACATACATGCACATCCCAGGGCTGGTCCCCAATGTGCTGAGCTGTACCATATAAGTTCCAGGTGGGCAAGCCTCACACAGTCTGCCACCTAATTCTTTCCACAGAATTTCCTTAGAGATGTGAGGATTATGGATGGACATTTAGTTTTTGAGTTCGGGTACAACATTAATTATCTGCACTGTCCTCAGGGCAGTGAGCAATGGCACCCCAGTTTATAACTGCATTGGTGACAGGAGCCTTCCTCAGAAACACTTACTGGGTTGTTCTCAGACATCTTTTCTAGGCCCCGACGAGCTCATGCTTAGTGCCTCCCTTAGAACACATGAACCCCTGACTTTGTGGAGTGCACCCAAATGCTATGAATGCTAGCACCCTGCCCTCACGGGCTCTACTCATGGATTACCGTCATAGTTCTCCCATCAAACACAGCGCACCACACACATTCCACACAAGAAATAAATCTATTCCTCTACATTCTCAGTAAACGCTCTGGGGTGATCCCCAGGCTGCTTAGCTCCTAAGAATAACTGTGGCCTGGAAAAGAGCAGGCAGGCATAAAGGCTGGTAACTCACTAAGATGGCTGATACGGTTCTTCTCACAGCACCTTTTCCTAACATCCGCAAGACAAGTCAACAGGAAGGCAGAGTGGTATGGTCAATGGTACACCAGCTTTCTGATGCTGCTAGTTGTCCACATTTAAATATCGCGCAAACCAAAGGCAGGTATGCTTTCTCAGTTGATCTTTAAAAGTTTTAACTACTCAGGAAATGTTCTAAGTCTCTGAAGTAATTCCATAAAATTTACACTTGCTCCTTCCCTCCCTCTGCTCTTTTCTCACAGTACTGGACACTAGCCTGGGGCAGCACAGACGCCAAGCAAGTGTCCTACCACTCAGCTGCATTTCCAGCCCACATTCTACTTCTATCTAGAGTCAGCCTCATACTAGGTTGTCCAGGCTGACCTTGAACTCACTCAGTAGCCAAGGCAGGCCTTAAACTTTCTATCCTCCTGTCTCAGCCCCTGAGTAACTGAGACTACAAGTCTACATTGCCAGGGCCAACTACCTTTTTCTTAATGAGGAGCGTTACTGTTGAAAAAAATAGGCACCATCTTCCTATTATTTGTCCAATGACAGCTCGTGGCTAATACTGCTGCACTTAGGCACATTCGCCATGGTTTATTTTTCTTAGGAACTCATATATTTTTTAAATTGATGTTTAATACAAAAATATTCTAATTTTGGGGAGCTGTAGGAATAGACTATTTCAAAGTGAGGCAATGGGAATTTTATTTATTGAATGGTTAGGAAGAATACAATAGCACTGTTAAAAGTCCTGCAAGAAAGAAATGATCTTGAAATTTAAGGGGAACATATCCCAAATACGTTATATAACAAAATTTAGTATCTTAAATAGGGATAGTCGAATGCTTTCCATGTTTGGTATTTTAAAATACCAAATCTGAAGCTCTTGGCGAAAAGTATTATGAGGTATTAAAAGCCTCACAGGGTTCTAATGTTGTCAACAGCAGAGGGTAGCTAGGCTTAGAGACAAAAACAACATCCCATGGGTTAACATAACAGCAAATGCTACAATCTTCACAACATACAACATCTCAAAAAACACTAAACTGTCAATTGCTGTTACTAGACTATAACCAGCAATTGTTATTTTATTTAAGTGAAATTAACAGAAGCAGTGATATAGACTCTATAAGCAACTGATGAGAATGGCAGAGTGTTAGATAATCAGCAAAATAACTTCAATCAATTGATTGAAAACATACAACAATGAAGTGCTTATGGCCTAGAAGCCTTAGGACAAACACTTAGGGCATTATATAGCCATATCTTTTGAAACACATGAATATTTCCAGGTGTAGTAGGCCTGAGAGGTAAGTTAGGACAGCACAGTCTATCTAGTGAGTCTACATAGACCTTTTATTCCTGTTGACTCTCCTCCCCCCAGGCTGCAGAGCCCAAGCCCAGGCCATTAATAATGGAACTAAACAGAAAAGCACCATGAGATCCTGTACATGAGGACTGAGCACATTAAGGCTGAGTGCCATCTCCACGCTAAGCTAAGTGGCTCTGAGTTATCTGTCTCCTTTGCATTAGCAGTAATAATTGAACACTAACTGTGATTTTTAATTAAAGTCATTTGACCAGGCAAGAGGTTGCAAACCTTCAGAACCAGTTTCAGGAAAATTATGTGTTAATCAGGATTATAAAACTGGCTTTTGAATCTCAGACCAGTCCTGCTCTCCAGCTTACTTCTCTCTTGGGCATGCCTTTCTCTTCTGCAATAAACTCTTATTTCTGTCAGCAAAAAACAAACAAGCAAACAAACAAACAAGCAAACAAAAATAAATTATGGTAAGCATTTTTCCTAGACCTTCTTCCAGTAGGAAGATGGCTTTCATATTACTTGGCTTAATTTAAAAGCTAATTTTATTTCTCTTTATCTCAGAAATAAAAATCTGCAGGACTGACTTCTGTTTTCTTAAGAGCAAAAACCACAATCCAACAACTGGCACACAGGAACTGAAGCAGAGGTTGGGCGTGAGAACAATCGTCTGTCTTCTGCGCATTTCAGGAGACTATGAAGCCTGCCGGGTGCTGCAGTTCTCATAGTCTAGAGCGGAGGGAATGCTTCACAATAAGCCAGAAGTTAAAGTTTTAAGAACACATACACATTAGAGAAAAACCACAGGAAAGCAAAAGGAAGCAGCCAGGGGCTGGGGCAGCTCGGCAGTGAAGAGTTTGCCTGCCGGGTACAAGGGTTCAGTCTTCAGTGCAAGTGGGGAAAAAAAAAAAAAACAGGAAAACTCAGAACCAAAATGTTCTCCTCTCCCTGAAAAAGCTGTATTTTCTCTCCTGTCGAACACTGTCACCTGACAGACAGCTGGGTTTGTAGCATGGTGCCAGTGTGATGATCTTTCTCCCATGTGCTTACTCTAAACCCCACCCCCAGGAGATGGGCAGGGTTTCTTAAAGAAATGTAAACCTCAGCACTCTCAACTGATTTACTCCAAGCTCCACCCCCTTGTGTTGCTATAAACAAAAAAATAAAAACAAAATGCACCGGCCTTGCATAGCACACACAACTGGATTCTGTCCCAAGAGCACAGAGCCACCAGGCAGCTGTGAACAAAGGGCTCTCTGCTCTGTTAGAGGACAGGCCAATGTCCTTCCATAGTTGACCCAGAATTCATTTTAGCCCACCCTTTAGTTTTCTACCCATTTCCATATAGGGGGTGAAGGTAAATCTATAAGGAGAATAAATAACCTGCCCCAGATCTCAAGGCCAGACACAGCAGGTCTAAACCCCAAACCACCATGGCATGTTTTACACAGGGCTTCTCCTGCCTTTGAGCTGATACAAAAGGAAAACGAAACAAAGGAGACATAAACAGCTATCTCTTAAGCTTAAATTTCCTTTTGCATTTGATGACTGTATGAGAAAGAACACACCAAACACAGAACATAGGCATCTCCATGGCAAAGGATGCCCATGACGTGGTTTGTGACGACTCCTTTGCATTCACAAAGACCTCATGAATAACCGTGTGGATAAGGGCCATAGGCATCACCAGTAGACAGAGTGAAAACACAACCCACACTTGCCACCACCTCTCAGGACACAGGACCTGGGTGCTGGGTTATTCAGGTGCCTGGGGGAGGAGGGGCGCGGTCTGAGCACAGAGGCTGTGTGCGGCCTGCTGGTCGTCCAGTAGCTCCTCAGAAGTCAGGAGCAGCCTCAGGGAGTGTCTGTCAGGGGAAGGCTGTGACTGTGCACCCAGTGCCCCACTCTCCTGTCAGAAAAGTTTTTCCTAAAAACCCAAATCCAGAAAAATAAGGCAAATTCTTAACAGCGGTGTAAAAGGCATCTTAAGAAGCCACCGAGTTATTATAAAACGTAGATGTTGTCTGAGCATCCTTCAGAAGCAGCCATGCCAGTATCAGAAGGATGCTATAAATGGACAAACTAACTCAAACCTACCAATCAAGCAGACCACCAGGGCAATGGGTTAAAGACTGTGCTTATGAATACAGGAACTTCCCCACACCACAGGTTAGTGAGCCCACCTGTGAACGTTATCTTGGCCTGAAGGCACTGCGCCCAGGTTGGCAACATTGATGACCTTCTGGAGGATCATGGAGGGAGTGAAATTCTGAGGCGCAGCGATGACTGTAGCAGAAGTCTCATTCATCCCAGAGAGCATCCCTGCAACAACAGAGCAAGGTTCCATCGAGCTGGTCTCACTGTCGAAGGGATCTGAGCTCCCACTCCCAGTCAAATTTAAAAATTTTCCTCAATGAAAGGGTTACCACTTTAGAAGTTAATGTATAGAGTAATTACATAAAATTGAAAGGATACCAGTGTTTCTGAGATAAAAAAAAAAAAAAAACTGTGTAGGAAAACATATAAGATGCTGTAAAACAAACAAAGAAATAGAACATTCTTCATAAATCTGATTCTAACTAGTACAGGATAAAACCTGAGAATACTAAATAAGAAGATTTTTTGTTTTGTTTTGTTTAACTTCAATCTCTTTGAAAATGTAATGTGGGTTATATAAATTGCCTTGCTCTTACTTGGGCAAGTACTTACTTCTTAGTATCATTAGCTATTTATCCTGTTCCTTCAAAGATTATCACCATGCCGCCTGACAACAAAGAGAGTGACCCAGCCCCAGCAGCAGTACCAGAGAGTGGCTTCCAAGGGACACTCGGCAACAGCTGGGAGGACTGGAAGTCACTCAACGGTAATGCAGCTCTAGAACACAGGAGCTCTGAGCCACACTCAATAATAGAGCCACTGTCGGCAGACAGAACTAGAGCCAAAGACACACATGAATAGGGAAGCTTGATGACTGGGAAAACATAAACCACAGAATTCTAAATCGCAGACATTGCAAATAGCATTAGAAAAAGAAACCAAGTGAAGTATAAATTATAGACAAACCACCAGTCAACGCAAGGCATACCACCACCATCAGAGCTGCACGTGGTCTGTTCAGGCAACAAACTCGGTAATACGCCACACTCTTGGGAAAACACTGAAATTTAGCACCTGGGCTAAGAACCAAAATGATTTATAGTAAATGGCATCTCTTTCCATCCGTGATGTGAGTCATGAACACTAATGGTGTCTATTTAACAACAACTTTTTGGTCTTGTGCACAGTACTGTACACAATTTATAAAAATAGTAAATTTTGATTTCATGTTTTCAAAAAACTTATCAGTTCTTCTTGTTTATTTAACTCTAAGCCTATGTATCTATCCACTTTAGTTATTTATTGCAGAGGAAATCTGAATAATTTAAAAGTTCCTCTAATCAACAGTAGAAAGACATTAAAGGCCAATAACACTGCACAAGACCCTACTCCCATCTATCAGATAAAAACCAGAAGTATCTACGTCCAACAAGGAGCGCACTTACTAACCACTCTCGAGCCCAGGAACACTATGTTCTGTCTTAGGCCGTTTAACTTCAACATTAGGCAGAAGCTTTAACAACTACACAAGCGGCCAAACTGTGCTTTTAAGTGAAGCGCAGAGGCTGACATAAGACTGCCGAGAGATGTGCGTACTCATTTAGGATTTAAACCGTCTCCATTAAGCTCTATTGAAGAGCAACCGCTGAATAAATGAATGCAACTATGTTTATGTTAAAAGCCTGTTTCCCGCAGCATGTAATTAAAGGAAATGCTGTACAAAGCCAGTACTTTTGTCAAGCTCCTGTAAATGGAAAGATGGATAGCACTCAGAGAAGTGAATGCATTGCTTCATATTTAACCTTAACACTCTTGTCATTAATGGTTTGTCTAACTTGTTCTATAAAAGACAAGGTACTGCTCCATTGAAGTAAAATTAAAAAAATCAACTAAACCATGCTTTTCCGAACAGAAGATTCATTATCGTCAGCTAATGTATTGGCATAAAGCAAAGTAACATCCTATCGAGTAAGGCACACATTCAATCTGCCTTCCCACCCCCCTTTATTTTTAACTCATGCTGTTTTATTGTTATAGGCAATTTGTACCACTCAGCATGACAGTGTAAACTGAATCAAGATTAATTTACATGCAAAGGAACACTTAGGAGAGCAGCATGGTAAGCAAATGCATTGTCTCGATTGCTGAGGTGGAAAGGAACCGGGAAGGGGAAGGTGCTCTAATTAAGGGGCATCAAATATGATTGCTTGTGGTAGTTAAGGGCCAGAAAATAGCAAATGTTTGACCATTTAAGGAATTAGCATCTTTCGAGCTAGGAGCCCAGAAGATGGATGCATAAATCACAATAAAATTAAGCAAGCATTCTAGGTTTCTTTCTTAAACCGGAGACTTTGCTTAATGAAAATATATCAGGTATTCTCAAATTAACAAGAAAGAAAAATATGCCATGGTGATCATTAAATATTTGCCCAGTCACGTATAAAAGTAAAGGTTCTAGGAAACACTCTGAAGTTGTCAGAGGGAATGGCTGTGGCTTCGTAGGAACTGGACAGCATTTTGTTCAAGATATAAGTCAAGATTTAGTTGAAGCACATTGGATGTAATTAATAGCTAAAATGAAAACCAAGGAATGCAATGAAATCTTATTTGAAAAGATTTTTCTAAGTTTTAGATTTTCCATTTAAATGACAGGTAGAAGGAAGAAGAGGGTGTCGAGCAGGTAGCCTGGAATAAACCACTGGTCTGAGTCTTCTGAAATGAAAGCTGTCTGAAGAAACTAAACTCATTTCTTTTTAAAGTATACTTCAGAGTATTGAAAGGCTCTCTTGCAGAGCTCATTAACTAATTGCAATGCTCCAAACTCCTAACAAATACGTCACACTTCAGTCGAAGGCTCAACGATATGAATACTGTTAACACTGTCAATATATAGGACAGCCCAATCTGACTGAGCCCACACCCCTGTTGTTCTGACCATGTATGTTCAGCATCTGAGAAAAAGCAATGGGACAGGAGGAAACAAAGCTTTGGTGTTAAGGAATATGAATGTAGCAGGTCTGCTGAGATCACTTCTAATATTTTACATATTTTCAGTTTTGTGTATCTTTGAAAAAAAACAGAACCATATTCCCCCTGTTTCTTCTTTGTACTTTTTAAATTAAATCCCAACGAATACATTTAATGTACTTTCAGTGTCTTAAAATATGTTCTGTGAAATGAGATACTAATTATGTAAGTAAATTTATCCAAGTAGAAACATTATTTTAAACGTACACATTTCTTCAATTACTTGAATCTGACCTTCTAGACCTATACACTGAGAAAATGTAAACAAGGAATTTTCATTTTGGTTAGGATTTCCCTCTGGGGAGTCAGCTTAAGGAGTTTCCTATGAAAACTCGACTCCTTCCTGGAGCAGATTCACCAGTCCCCGTGTAAAGTTGTGGATTGAGACCTCTATTAGCAAACTCCTGGAAACCCAGAACTAAAAAGCCTGTGGTGAATCCGCCAGCATCAAGTCCCACGTCAAAGGACGAATTCGGGAAGACAGAGAGAATGATACAGAAGTGCCAAGAGACCTCGAGGATTTACAAATACTTCATATAAACACATTTTCAAATAGCTTTATTCAGAGTAGCCTTTCTGCTCTATTAAACATAGCAAACAGCTGCCAGATTTATTCAGACAAATAATCAACAACCATAGAAGTAAAATGGCAGAAGAAAAAGGAGTTTTGGCAACAGACCCACAGAGGACGGCGGCGATTCTCCGTGCCCCTCTCCCGCGCACTTGCGGTTCTGTCTGGCTAGTCAGCGAAAAACCCCTCAGTCACAGCAGAGTACAAAACATCTGAGGGAAATCGCAAGTTTTCTAAACAAAAGCCTAGAAAGAGAGAGCAAGGGCATGCAGTAATGTGCAGTGTAGACTTTAGCTGCACCCCGAAGGCAGGCAGGCAGGCAGGCAGGCTATCCCCTACAATCGGCGCCTTCCTCCCTGGTGCGCCACTCACCTTAGTTTGCTGAGCAGTTGTGAGGCAGAGGGGCAGGCTTTAGCCAGCAAAGGGCAGAACAGCAAACATGAGAATCAATTCATTTGTCATGGGAAACAGAAAGCCACAGAGATAATTTCTTCTATAGCAATATCAACTTTTAAGACAAATGCAAAGTTGGATTAAGTTATCCCTTAAAAAAAAAAAAAAAAAAAGAAGGCACTGAAGGAGGTGGGAGGTGGGAAAAGATTCTAGGCTGACAGCACTGTCTGAGGGTTTCATGGTGGGGTGCTCTGATAACAGGTCTCTCTGAACCCACAGACACCGGGCTGCAGTGAAGTAAACACTCCTCTCCTCGGGTAGGGAGTTTTGTGTGTACAGTGACCCACACCACTGAAAGACCCCCAGATAAAAGGATCTCTGGTTATACCCTCCAGAGGGAAAAACAGTTTAGTTCGCATTAGCCTTTCACATTGCTGATGACAGCATTTAAATAAGCCCTACTTTATGAACGTTGTACTTAAACATTGAAAACCAGTGTTTGCCCCATACCCACGCACAAAAAGGCCCTTGCTTTTATTAGAAAGCATACTTGACTCAAGTACAATGTTAATACTTGCAGTCTGCTCCACATATTTTCTTTGGTATACATTTAAAAATCTTTCAGATCTAATTTATTCAAAGTATTTTTTTTAATAGAATTTAGTCAAAAGAAAATAGAGGTATTTCAATAGTATAATCAGGGCTTTATTCTGAAAAGTGTGATATTGTGCATATGAAAAAGGATGTTAGAAGAGCAAAACAACTTTGTAACAAGGCACAAACAAATGCAGACTTAAGTTAAGGCTTACAGAGGTAGAAAGAACATCAGAGTCTCCAGCTCCTGGAATTTAAAACACACAAGCATAGCATAGGGCTAAAAAGACAACTCTCAGAATTGAACAACTGAGTAAGGATCAGTCTATTATTTTAAAGACATATTAACTGACTCCAACCCTGCCAGGAATATATACAAACTCTGACTTTTAAAGTTTGAGTGCATGCATTAGAACAAATGAGAATGTGCTCAGGCCTGCTGCTGGCTGGGTATGTGTAGAAACTCCAAGGCCTGTTCAAAGCACAGGAACATACTGTTTAGTGCAGAACTTTCTAGCAAACTGTAGTCACCACTCACCTCGCTCCTTCTTAAAGTCTTTCTCTGACATGGCCACAGGTAAAAGCAGTTCCCCAACAGGTGGCTGAATGTTGACGTTGAAACAATCATCCTTGGTGCTAAGGGGGTAAAATAAAATCCAAAGATGACCAAATACTTAAAACCCCCCACAAAAAACAAACAAAAAACCCCTAACTTTTAAACGCTGCACAATTTAACAGAAACAGTTGGACTTCTGATCCTCCGCCTTTCACCTCCAGGGCGCTGGTTACAGCTTGTGCCATACTGAAGGCAGCCCAAGGCTTCCTGTATGCAAGGAAATGTGCTGCTAAATGAGCTACACCCCAGCCCCTCAGCAGTTTAGTCTTCACTCTGCTCTTTTGTCTTTGTAATCCAGACTGGCCCTCAACTCCAGGTACTCACACCTCTACCCCCAAGTACAGGAATTATAGGTGTGTGCCACAATATCTGGCTTTTGTTATTTATTCCTTATCTGCAATAAAATAAACAGTGCAATTTGCTCCTCCTGTGTCTAGTGTGTTTAAACTGTGGGTGTCATCTGTGGGTGCATATGTGTGCACTCACACATGCATAGAGCTGGTCCTCTTTCCACTCTATGTGCTCTGCAGAGATACAACTCAGGTCACCTGCCTCACCCCTTCACCAGCCCAGCCATCTCGCCAGCTCCAAACTTCCCTTTTAACTAAAAACATTAACTTCTAATTGTGTCGTTCACTGACATGGAAGTTGTTTCAACTGATAGGATGTGAAAGATTTAAGAAAGACACTGTTTCTAGTGTTAGATGGAAAACAACACAGTATAATTACTTCCTTAAACCTTATGATATTATCTCTAATGAACACCTCAACAGACATACTTTAGAGATGTCAAAGTTAGACAAGTTGAGGTTAGCTGATGAGTGCTACTGATTAGGAATGTGTTTGGCTACAGATAAGCAGAAAATCCAGTCAAGAGTATCTCGTGAAGCAGGTGTTTATTGTCTAGGATACAAGTCTTAGAGTTACAGTCACAGGCTCATTGAGTGGATAAAGAAATCCCCAAGGACCCAGATTTCTCTAGCTTTCCACAGGATGCTGGCTTTCCTCATAGTTGCCAGATGTCTGCTGAATCTCCAGGTACCACTTTCACATTCCAGTAGAAGAGGGAAACATGATGATGCAGCGGTGAGCAAATGAGCCAACCAAATCTGTTCCTTTTTGAGGCAGGAAAGCAAAAGCTTCCCTGAGCTGTCCACAGAGGGACTATTCCTTTCACGCCCCATGGGATCCCAGTGGGCAAGGGAAAGTGACTGGGAGACCTCTAGCACTGATGCCATCTATAACTTAGAAACTGGTGGGAAGGGGAGGACCCAGCTGGGGTGCCTGGTTGAGAAAGGCAGGTGTCTTAGCATTTACTGTGTATTTTATTCAATAAATTCTAACAACAATCCCAAGAGGCAGCTTCTGCTATCCAATATCTATTAGTTTAAGCACCAAAGAGGTGGGGCATGGCTCAGTGGTAGAGTGCTTGCTGGCATGATTAAGGCCCTGGGTTTGAGTGCCAGCAATATCCAAAACCAAAAACCCAAAGAGAATTTAGTCAACACAGCCAAGAGACACACAGTTGTATGTGCCCAAGTGTCCCTGCCTCAAAGCCCATGCGTCCTCTGCTAGAGCTCCGTGCTTCTGGGTTGGCACATTTAGAATGGGAAGTTGAGATATTTATGGATATTCTAGAATTAGAAGAGACACAGTGAGGGATGGATGGACAGTCTTTGACCTTTACAATGAGAACAACTGTGTGAATGACGGCACATTCAAGAGAAATCTGGATTCTTCACAAAATAACTTGGCTATAAATATCTCATACTCTGAGGTGTCCCTGAGATAATTAGAAATGCAAATTAGGAGGGCAAGAAAAGAAGGTGGCGTGGAGAAAGGGCACTGAGAAGGGCCTGGTGCAAGCCGGTGGACAACGGGGGTAAGGACTATGGAGACCGATGTGAGGAGTGGCTGTGAGGGAAAGCCTGTGCCAGACCCACAGGGAGGCCTAACTGAGGACTCAAAGGAGAAGCAGCAACGCTGACCTCAGCAAGAGGGATCAGTCCGGAGAAACACAGGGCAGCGAGGTGCAACACTCAGTAAGAGTGGCCGCAGAAGCGAGGAGAGGCATGGAGCTTCCGCAACAGGAGAGGAAAGACGTTCAGAGAACGCAAAGGAGCAGTGAAAGGCGGAGATGGGGGGAGGGGGGACTGCTAGAGCAAGGTCTTTCTTTTTCTTTTCTCTTTCTATTTTGTTTTTTCAAGACAGGGTTTCTGTGTAGTTCTGTCTGTTCTGGAACAGGCTGGTCTTGAACCTGGAGATCTGACTGTTTCTGCTTCCCAAGTGCTGAGATTAAAGGTATGTGCCACCATAGCCTGGCTACAGCAAGGTCTTACTGATGAGTGCAAGCACTGGTTGGCTGGGACACAGAGAAAAGCCATGCTTGGAGGAGGACACTCAGCCCAATGGAAGGGATGGTTACTAAGGGAGATGTGCAACAGTCCATGAAGGAGTAGGTGTGCACACACTACAGTATGTGGACTGTATATTTGATTTATAAACTAGTAAGTACGCATCAGTGTTCTACAAAACAGAAGACACAAGGGCATCTCATGAGGAAGAGCCCTATAATTATGTTCTAATTGGATTTTATACTTTTAATTGTTTGTGTCACATTTTCTTTATTTTAGTATGTAAACAATGTCTGCATGGGCTGGGGAGATGACTCAGAGGTTAAGAGCACTGGCTGCTCTTTCAGAGGTTCTGAATTCAATTCCCAGCACCCACATGGTAGCCCACAACCTTCTGTTATGAGATCTGGTGCCCCCTTCTGGTGTGCAGGCATACATGCAGGCTGAACACTGTGTATATAATAAATAAATCTTTTAGAAAGTCAACAAACAAAACATGCTTACACATGCACATATATATATTCACACACACAAAAATAAACATACATCCAAGGGATGCACAGTCAAGAAGATAGAGGGCCAGAAAGGCAGATGAACTGTGCTATCTGTAATTCTTTTCTCTTTTTAAATTTAATTATTGTTTCTTATTTTACATACCCACTTTAACTCTTTTGAAAATAAGAAAAGCACCCTCCCAGGGCTCCTGAAAGATGGCTCCTGGTGGCTCTGCCACAGTGATGGATGGGAGTGGTGCAGAGTGGGCAGGAAGATGGCTTTCCAGGTCTCAGAGGTCAGGGAAGCACTCTTGAAGGGAGCCTCTTAGTGACGGAGTGTGCGGGGGTGGGGGGATGGACGGACAGCAGATCCCACTGGCCAGATGTGTTCTACTCTTGGTGTCAATGAACATTTTCTGTTGTGTCTGCTGAAGTGGGGCACCGGAGGTAAATGTAACAGGACTAGAACACTGTAGTGGTGGGCACTGATCCATCTCCCTCCCCGCTTCCGCAGTTCTTTCTTTTGGAGGGCTGGGGAAGGGGCAAGAACATAGAAAGGAGACCTCAAGTCCAGCAGTCTTCTTAGGACCATGAGGATGCAGCCCAGCCTAACTGAGTTAGCACAGGACACTCAAGGCAGAGAACCTTAGACCCCAGACACGGGGCAGCTGCTTGGACTGTTCTTAGAGCAGTAACAACGTCCTGTTTGGTTAAGCAACAGTTGGGTTTCTGTTACAGTAGAATGAAAACCTCAGGCATACTAAGTCAGTCTTCTACGTATGGTTTGGAAAGGTTCCTTTGCATCTGGACAAACTTTCTTTTCATTTGCATGAGTCTCCAGGGTGGTGCCCTCCCTTCTTCTTTCTGGTTGTTTCATTCTTTTTCCAGCCATTCTTTTCTTTTCTTTCTTTCTTTCTTTTTTTTTTTAAAGGTAATTAAAAATTTAAGTTGGTGTGTTGTGTGTGTGTATATGTGTGTGAGTGTGTGTGTGTAGTGTGCCTGTTGAGATGCATGTGCCATGCAAATGTGGGAAGCTCAGAAGATAACTTTGTGGAGTGCATCCTCTCCCTCCACTTTTATGTGGACTCTGGGAACTGAACTCAGGCCATTAGGCTTGCACAACATCTCACAGTCCCAGATATTGCTTATTTTCCCCCTTCTCTTTGCATCTCCTTTGGTTTAACACGGGGAAATCACCACGTCTATTTCTATTCATATATACCTCATCATAGTAGGACTGGTGAGATGTGAACTTACTGGATTACCAGACCAATAAAGTAGCAATATCAAGATAGCTCTACACAGCGGAGCTACACCAAACCTGGTAACAGTTTGATGTAGGGTAAGATTGTACTTGCATGTTTAACTGTGATGCATACACAACTACATACAACCCCATTTCACAGATGTGCATGATCCAAATGGGTAAACTAAGTAACAGAGATGGAGTGTGCAACCTGAGACTCAAGGCTCCTTGACTAAGGACAGTAATAACCATTCAGAGATCATTATTGGACAATGTATCACAGCCACTCAAAACTTAAATATACAATCCAAATGTACCACAGATCTTTTTCTAACAAACAATTACTTATCTGAGCTTCATCCTCTAAAGATGAATTGCTCAAGTGAAAAAAATGAATATTTACCACCTGGACAGACAATGTCCAGTTGCCCTAAAAAGTGACACCAGTTTAAGGCTCACAACTGGCATACAAGAGTATATACAAGTATTAAAATTATTTTTAAAGGTTGTCAATGATAGGCGAAACATCTTAATTTCCCAAATACTAGTCACATTACACAGCCTTTTATGCTTACTATTTGCATTCATTTTCTTTGTAAAAATGAAAAAAAAAAAGTGTGTATGTTTGCCTGAATGAATATATATGTACTTTGTGAATGCCTGGTGCCTATGGAAACCAAGAGGGTATCAGGTCCCCTAGAAGTGGAGTTACAGATGGCTGTGGGTGCTAGGTATGGACCTGTGGTCCTCTACAAGGGCAGCAAGTGCTCTTAGCCAGAGCCATCTCTCGAGCCTTCCTTACTAACTGCTTGTGTCTCCTTTCCACTTTTCTGCTGGGCCCTGGTCACAGAATGAGAGTTCCTTCTATATCACACCAGTTTGAGCTTCTGTCTGCTCTAGACACTTCCACACTATCCTACTGCCTGTTTATGGTTCCTACTTTTCCACGAAGAAATTTTATATTTTAAAAACTTAAAAACGTTTTGCCGATTCTTTGTGAACGCATCTCCCTATACCTCCGTATCTGCCCTCCATCCTTGCAACCTCCCCCACAAAAGAAAACAAAGAAAAAAAATCTTGTTTCAGAAGTTGTGGTGTGTCACATGGTACACCCTTTTGCTTACACTGCTTGACTTGCAAATGTTTATTGCAATCAGTCACTGGTCTGGATGAGGCTGCTGGCTTCTGCTACACTCTCAACATGGGATCTTCACCGAGACTGCTCTCAGATGTCCTGTTGCTGTCCTGTGTCATGGAGACCATGCATCTTTGGGCTGCAGGACCCACCCCTTCATACACACCAGAAGTTCATGGATGGGGTAGATGTTGTGGACCATCTCAAAGTCCTGGATCTGGGCCTGGCTGGGGGCTGAGTTGGTCAGTCTGCCTGCTTTCCTGCACACTTGCCACCAGGGCCAGCTCTCCAGCACTGCCCTCAGGAGGGGTGGGGCCAGCTCACAGGGCAGGCCACATGGTTACAGTTTTGAAGATACAACCATTAATTTACTCAGGAGTAACCTGCGGAGGAAGCTTTCTATATACTTCCACCATTCATAGGAAGGGTGTTCTTCCCCAAGAGACCCGACAGCTCCCTCTGACACAGTTTCTAAATTCTCTGTTCTATTTTACTGGTTCCTGTGACAGTGCCAATGGAAACGCTTTTGTGGCCTCAATAAATACTTCAATATTTAAAAAAGATAGCTCTTCATTTTAAAAAATATTTTTACTTTACATCTTGCTTTCCAGTTCAATTTTAGAAATAGCTTTACTGGCATGGAACCCAGGCTGTCGTGCTGAATGTAAACATTAATCTGTGTGAGATTTGTCTGATGAATATACGGTCTTCCACTTAAGAACATGGTGTATTTCTTCTTTCTTTGATTTTAAAAAGCTTTGTTTGTATAATCTCTTAAGGCTTTTAAGAAAGTTACACTCTCTACCCCAGAAATCTGTATCACCCTTAAAAACTCATTAAATAGATTTTCCTATTGATTCCAAGATATTGGTGGATAATAATCCTAGGAATATTCTGATTAAGGGGGGGGGGTCTTTCTTACACCAGCTAGACTTCCCATCAGAACATGAAACCATTTAAGAGCATCTCTCTTGTTCCTTTCTAACCTTTCGAGGATGGCTCTGATAACCTGTGTGGCTCAGATATCAGTTACATCATCACTCAAGCCATGTGCTCATTTGTGGGTCATCCTTGGGGCCTGGCAATCAGGGACTCAGCCGTATGGAAGGATACAGGTGATTCCTTTCTTTTTCATTGGTTCTAGGAAACTTTCAGTCATAGGGATGTTTTCTGTGAAGTTCTAATGCAGTTAGTCTTTCTATTCTCATGTTTTTCTATGAAACAATTAACTTTATGTAAACACCTCAATACACTAGAAAAGTATACATTGTATTATTTTTAAATTCTTGAAAATCTCTTTTACTTTCTCTTTCCAATGTTGGCCTCCTTTTTCTTAATAATGCCAGAATGTATGATTACAATCTACATATTAATAACACATTCCACAACTATTTTTATTCTTTTTCTAGTACATCCATCAAATAAACACATACTTCACCCTTTTCTTCAGTTTTTATGTCATCCTCTCTCAGGTAGGGTTATCACTAACAGTTGAATTTTATGGTCCAGCTGTCTAATAAAGGTGATGTGTCTTATGAAAACTAATGTGTGAGGACTGTACTAGAGCTACCCTGAGGGAGGAGAGTCTCTTGGTCTCAGGGAGCTAAAAAATGCCAAGGCTTAGGAAGCTCAAGAAACTTAAGGGGCTCAGAAAGTTCTAAGATCCACAGGGGCCCCGCCCCAAGGTCATACAAGCAGCCAAGGGCTGGGGAAAGAACCATCCACAAGTTGAGCAGAGAGCTCGAGTGATGCAGCCTTCATGGGCATTCACCTATGATGGGGAGGGCTTTGCAGTCTTTTAGTGATGCAGCTACCGTGCATCACCCAAGCTCCTGGATGACCCTCACCTGTGATCCGGAAGTGACCCCAGCAAACACACTGGCCCACCAATCACACAGGTGACAATTGTGTCCTTAGCCTGCTTGCTTTAGCTGTTAGTGCTCTAGCCAGGTGGAGATGTTTGCTCATGTCTCCCCAGGAAGAGGCACACACAAGTATGCATGCCCTTGCCCAGCTATATTACTTAGCACACTTATTCCCAGTGCAATTTAAAAAGACTCATTTCTTTTATTTCCTCCCTCCCTTGGAGTTATCAATGATCTTAGTGATAATATGTAATATTTTAAACCATGTTTAAATTCCCGTTGCAATCAATCAATTTAAAATATGACAAGAAGGGCTAGGTATTCCTTCTCACACTGGTCCATGTTAAAGGTTTGGTTTATGATTACACTTATTTTTGATATTATATCAATACTTATTTTCCCACACCAACAGTGTGAAATTCTCTACTCACTGATTTTACTCTTGTCTTTTCTGTATCAGACTTAAAGGAAAATTCTCTGATACTGTTTCTTTGAGTGACTCTTTCACAGAGGATCTGTAAGTGGCAAACAGAGTCCCTGTTTGTTAGAGGAGGATGTGGACGTGAAGGCCTTATATTTTAAAGGTTGCATCCTGAGAGAAATCTTATTCTTTTTGCATTTTTTTTCCTCTGTTTTTCTTTTTTTCCAAGACAGGGTTTCTCTGTGTAGCCCTGGTTGTTCTGGAACTCACTCTGTAGACCAGGCTGATCTCAAACACACAGAGTTCCTCCTGCCTCTGCCTCCTGAGTGCTGGGATTAAATGTATGCTCTACCATTGCCTGGCTTACATTGTTCTTTTTTAAGGGAGCTGGATTTTTGTTCTGTTTTGTTTTTTAACTGTAGAAACTATTGGGACAATTTTCTTTTCAAAATCTTCAGCAGAATGTGATCTTTTTGAATCTTTCACAAGCCATTCAATATGATGATTGTTTCTTTTGTTTGGGGAAATGCTTTTCTATAACTTATTCATTTCTTTGTTGTCCTTCTATAGCTCCTTTACTTCCCAGTCTTCCATTCCTTTTATTCACTTCTATTCTCCGGTTATTTCCTTGGCCCTGTCTTCCAAAGCAAGAGTCAGTAATCAGCTGTATCCACTCTATCACCTATCTGCTCCTTTACAATCCCTTTGGTCTTTGTATCCATCTTCAGCCATTTCTTTATATTGGAGTTTTCAACTTTCTTTCCAAAGCTTGGTCATCCCCAACTGTGCAGTTATTTTTATAACAGAACACACCAAGTTCTACTATACATTAGCTATGATATCTTTTTTCCTATGCCTCAAGTTTACTAATCTGTACAATGGAGACAATAATAAGTTAAAGACCAACGTGGAAATTAAACAAATGGACACTTGTGTTTGGAACAGCAATGAGCACAGTCTAAGTACTTAACAAATGCTAGCAATTACTACCATGGTAGAAACTGGGCTCCTACTCCCTGGGGGAGGAGGGTTCATTAAGTGAGTAAAACACGGACTGGCTACATGGGCATAAACCGAGGAGGCAGAAAGGTGATATGTGCTAAGGCTGCTTTCCCTCAGCTGGAGGGATCAGAGACTACTACCTTCCAGGGCAGAACTGCACCCTGACCATTTCCGTTTCCTTGGAAACAACTTAACCCCTGTGCTCCTGTGGCCCTCACATCCATAACGTCCTTCCAGGCAGACTCGCTGTTTCTGCTATGGTACCCTCGGGCCTCAGACAACATCTGCAGCAGATGGAAAGCTAGGAGGCAGAGGCTGGCATTGGTAGCTCTTGAATTCCCAAGGCTTCCTCAACCCTCCTAACCTTCCTTTTCACACACCCACTCTGGGCATGATAGCCCCTAGATTTGTTTTTACAGGAGTGTTTTGTCTTGTGCTTTTCATTGTCTCATTGACTATTCATATGCTCCTGTTTGTGTTCTAATGGCTAATAATGCATTATTTCTGGTCAGTCAGAGAATGGCATTCTTTCCGTCTCGTCTGCCTCTCTGTCTCTCTTTCTCTGTTTATATACTTACCTTTAAAGAATGAATTTTTCTTTTTTAGTGGATTTTGGACAAAAACAGTGGGTCAGGTGCTGCCTTGTAGCTAACTTAAGCCACAAGATATTATCTTTGATATGTCCTACCCACATACCACCAGGATGGGGATTTGTTTATGCAGTATTCACATTAAAGATCTATGGACATTGTGTATTTTTAATGAAATATTTTAATCAAGAATTTATTTTGGTAAAGGGGAATTCTTATAAAATACATAAGACTATATAACTGCATATCACTTTCTCTTACTCCATCCATCTAATCATGATGACAGAATTAGAGTAAAGTCGCAACACCTTACCGGAGGCCTAAATGCTCCCTCCCGCCCACATTCTCAGCTTTCCCAAAGGCTTGTTATCAAATATGTTCTTACTAACCGAAATTTTATGTCTTTATTTATATGGTGTATTTCAGGCAAAAAGATTTTAATAACAGCCATACTTACTCCTCCCCTTCTTTTTATTGAACTACTGAGACTATTACAGCATGCCACTAAGCCAAAGATGCCACTTACTATGCAAAAGGCACAGTCAGTGACTGGCACCTAAGACCAATTGATCTGCTCATTACCACTATCTCCCTACCTCACAAGCACTACTATGAAGCTATTGATTGAAACACTGCCGATCGGTTTCCATTTTCTGATTTTGGGCAGGCCAATTAAGAAAGTGAGTAATTGTGATTACGCTGCTTCAGGATCAATTACACTTGAAGGAAGACAAAGTGCTCTTTTTGGAACACACAAAAAATAATTTTTGATCTAGCAAGCTTTTGTGCAAGATGAAATATAAAATAACTTAGTAATTTGTACCTTCACTGCAGAAAATATATTAATGTATTTATATAGTATATAATTACTATGTGAGATACATTTGACATTTTCCTAAAATTAACTTAGGAGTCACTGAAAGAAAACTGTTCACATATGTTACCCAATATAGGATAAAAAAATTAAACATTACAGTGTGTATCTCTCCCTAAAAGGTCTTGGCTAACTATAGAAGACAAAACGCAAAGGTGTTCCAAGAGACTATAAAGTAAGTTTTTGTAATTAAGGAAAACTAAGAACACACCTGATTGTAAATTGGTAAGATAAAGGAGCATTTTAGGTTTTAATTTTGGTCTAATTTGGTACAAGCTTTGTCATTGGATTCACATTGTTGAGATCATTAAAATGAATATACCTCTGGTGTTGGAAGCAAATCTATTTAGAGTGGTGTTACTCATAGCCCGTGTTCAGTAATATTGATTTGTGTTGTTTGTCTAATAGAAAAATAATAAACAATTACTAGGCAATGTTGGGAAAAGTAATCAGTTTTTATATATCACTAATAAAGCAGACCTCCCAAAACATAAAGGTGATCATCTTCATAAAATCAATGTGCACACCGCCGTGTTCATATTCATCACTGCGAGCTCTTGGCAATAAAAGAAATAACATGGGCCTGAGTTTCCAGGAAAATGACAAAAAAAGGTTTGCTACATATAACCTACTTTAAAGTGTTTCTGTGCTGACTTGCAAATTTAAATCATAACAAGTTCTATCCTAAGCTGGTTAAGAATCAGATACATAAAAATATTTCAATTTTTTAAAGAAAAACAAGTCACTTCTGTCTAAAACACAAGTCACACCCTGTTTCAGAGAAACACCAGAAGGAACTAACTCAAGGGTGACTCTCAAAGCTGCATTAACTCTCTCTAATTTCCCATCGGCCCCTGGGGTTCATCAGCATATATGTACTACATGAAAGCAGTGAAGTCTGAAACTAAAAACTTCAGTAACATCTGGTTATGACATCTTAAACAACTTTATAAATGTCCTCAGTTTGTAAAAGGAGGAAAGACTGTGGGTTGAGAATCAGCAATAGTCTCAAAATGACATCTTGCCTTAAAACAGACCTTCTCCGAGCTATTCAGTAATATTAAAACTGTTCATTTCTCCTGAATTTTCTAAAACTAGAGTATTAAAATATGGAAAATCTTAGTAATAGCCCTTTCCTTTAACCAACAAATTATGAATTTCAATTCGTCACACTGTAATGGCATGTGTATAAGAAATATTAAGTATAGTACCATACAGTACACAATGTATAAGCAACTATTCCACAGCAGTTATAAGTTGTCAAACCAAACCACCTTTGTTTAAATGTTTTGTCTTACAGGAAAAGCTATTGAAAGCTCAGCTTTTCATTTGTTCTCCTTTACAGGCAATATAAAACAGAAGAACAACTGTACTCACCACAACTGGAAACAGGCAGTCTGTGTAGAATCGCAGAAGTCAATGCCCACTGACACAGTGACAGACCCCTCAGGCTCCAGAGAGTCTAGTAAAGAGGGAACGTAGATATGGAAACAGACAAAGGAAACACTGAGCATTCATGCCATCTTTGCTTAAAAAAGACAAATTTAGCCAGGCAGTGGTGGTATATATACACCTTTAATCCCAGCCCTCAGGAGGCAGAGGCAGAAGGCCAGCCTGGTCTACAGAGTGAGTTCCAGGACAGCCAAGGCCACACAAGGACGTCTCAATAAACAAACAAACAAACAAATAAATAAATGAATGAATGAAAGAAAGAAAGAAATTTAACTCATTACTCTGAAGTCACACTGTTAAAAGTTAACTCTGAGCATTTCCCAATGAACCCAATACATCTATTTGTTAGAGACTCTTTGGTGGGCTTTACAGCATTTTCATATATTCATGTCAATATTTGGTTCATCTATTTCTCATTGTCTTCCCCTTCCAAATGCCCCTATTTTGTGGGTCCCCTCCAATTCTTCAAAGAGTCCTTCCTATTTTCATGTCACATAAATTCCACTACCAATTAAGTTCCCTCGATATGCCCTGCTGTGGTTTGAGTGAGAATGGCTCCCATAGACTCATATATTTGAATATCTGGTTGCCTATTCTTGGAACTGTTTGGGAAGGACCAGGAGGTTGAAGAAAGCATGTCAGATAGGCTTTGAGGTTCCAAAAGCCCACATGATTCCCAGTTAGCGCTCTCGCTCTCTCTCTCTCTCTCTCTCTCTCTCTCTCTCTCTCTCTCTCTCTCTCTCTCTCTCTCTCTCTCTCTCTCTCTCTCTCTCTGCCCCCAACTTGGCATCACTGCCTGCCTATATGCTACCATGTTCCCTGCCATGACAGTCAAGGATTCTACTACACTCTGGAACTGTTAGCCCCCAATTAAACTCTTGGCTTTATACGTTGCTTTGGTTAAGGCGTCTTAACACAATGATAGAAACTTAACACCTCTGTCTCCATCTCTCTCTCTCTCTGGAACAAAGCTTTATTTTCTTATGGTTCTGAGATAAAGGTGTTGGCAGTGCTGGTCCCCGCCAGCATCACTTTCCTTGATTTGCAGATGGCTGTGTGTGTCTTCGTGGTTTTCCCTGGGTGCTGAGATGTGACTGGTGCCTATCTAAACTTTCTCTACTCATAAGCACAACAGTTTGTTTAGATCAGAGCCCACCCATGAAGCCCAAGACATCTCTTTGGAGACCTTCCCCACCAATGGTCCCCTTTGTCATGATCTACACACACACACACATACACACACAGTACATATAAGAGGTATGCATTTTGTTCTGTTTACTGTAATAATCTCTAGTTTCATCCATTTCCCTACAGATGTTATGCCATTTCTCTTTACAGCTGAGAAAAATTCCACTGTGTGCACACATTGCATTTTCTTTATCCATTTTCATTTATGGACATCTAGCCTGGTTCTACTTTTTTGCTACTGTGAACAGTGCAGTAAACCACGCATGTGCAAGCGCTTCTGCAATGTGCTGATGGAGAGTTCTGCAGGCAAAGACCCTTCAGGGTCACACAGTTTTCTGAGGAGACTCCACACTCAAGTTACAGCAGCTGCACATGTTCACATCCCATCAGCAGTGCAGGGATCTCTCCACACCCCGCCCACATTGTGTGGTGTCTTCATTCTGACTCAGGTGAGATGGAGTGCTAAAGCAGTATTAATTCACATCTCCCTGATGGCTCAGGGTGTTGAATATCTTTTCTTCTTTTGAGAAATGAGACACATATTTCCAAGACTATCTTCAATCTCCAAAGACAGTAGAATTTTGTTTGTTTTGTTTTGTTTTCTTACTACAGACAGAGTCTAGCTCTGTAGCCTGGGCTGGTCTTGTACTTTCTATGTAGCTCAAGCTGGACCAGAATTCATGGAAATAATTGAGCTTCTGAAGTGTATAAAAGATCATACTCTCAAAACTGCTGAATACTTAGATATAAAAAGTTAAATTTAAACAAAGGCTCAAAATTTCAACTAAAATATCCAACTTAAAATACAAGTTAAATAAATTTGGGTAATGGCATTAAGTTGTGCCCACTTTACCCAATTATAGAAACAAAACTAGTCTAACTGCATTGCCCAGGGACTTACAGGGTGAAGTTAGTGGTATGCTCAGTTGTCTTGAAAAATTAATAAAGTAGCATGCATATATATATATATATATATATATATATATATATATATATATATATATATCTGAAAACTCTCAAGCTTCAACTACCAACTATGGGAAACAAGTATTTGAAGATATAATATTGTTGTCCTTTTTTTGGCCAAAGAAGAAAAGGCAAATAATTAAAAATTTTCATTCTACTTAAGATATCTTAGAATAATGGGGCATCTTAAATATGTATGAATACATATATAAAACTCATTTAAACAGAAACCATCTTTTGATTTCAATTTGTTCAGTTTTCAGAATAGTTGCAACTATATAATACAAGACATTTATATCTAACTTGACCTGTTTCAGGTACATCATGTCATTATATTTTAGCAAGCACACCTCTTTCAGTAAACAAACATCTAGGGTTTGTTGGTAAGTATGACTGGCCCCTTAATGCTCATCACAAACATAGATGATGGTAGAGGCAGGACAAAGAATAATTCATTAAGCTGCTATATAAAAGTTAAGTTTACTTCTCACAGGCTCAATGAAGACAGCCCGTGTTTGAGATACATTTAAAAATGTTATTGGTTTGCTTTTGTGTTATCTACGTTGGTTTTCTGATTCTAGTTTGAATTTCATTTGCTTATACAACTTTCATTTTACTGGTTGGCTATTAAAGACCTGCCACTTAAATCTTTGACAATCATTGTTTCTTTAGGGCTAGAGTCATAATCCCTCTCTCTCTCTCTCTCTCCCTTCTTTCCTCTCTCTCTCTCTCCCTTCTTCTCTCTCTCTCTCTCTCTCTCTCTCTCTCTCTCACACACACACACACACACACACTCATCAGCTCACAGCTGCCAGACTCATTGCTTAAAGCTAGCTAGTCTTTTCTCCCTCCCAAGTAGAAGGCGGCGCCCAGGTAAACAGGCATTCTACCGGAGTCGCATCCTGGTTGTCCTTTAGTGAACCCCTAACACTTTTCCATGCACTATAAACGTACTGTTCCTTGGCTTGTTTGAATCATACACCACAGTGGGTAGCAAATTCTGCCATCTCTCAAACATGACTGCATTCACAATTCCCATCTTCTGTATTTCATTTGAGGACGGTGACGGCTCTCAGATACCCCACTGCTAGCACTTTGGCCCTGCCTGGTTCTGTCTGGGTGCTATGATAATGAACTGTGAATTTAGTGACATGCTAATTCTGAAGGACAGTTCGTGATCAATGGCATATTTTACTATATGAATGCTTCAAGAGCAAAATAATCAGCATAAAATTACTCATATAATGGATTTTTATAGTATTTGGACGCTGTTTCTGAACTTGTTGTTGGGCAATGGAAGTAGTCGAATGCTAGTCTGTATGTTCTCCCACCCACTTCTTAAATCCCTTATATTCTTAATTGCTCTGGAAAACTAGGCAAGTAAATCCTAATATTTTCACAAGGAATTCACCTCCCTGATAGTGGAAAGGCCAAATCCAGGGATTTGAAGGTGAAATAAAATAGATTGGAGACTAGTAACAATACTGCTAAGCCCTTTAAGACGTGCACATTTAATGAATAAAACATTTTGACTCCCTTATTTCATGAAAACAAAATATTTGGTTTTGTTGCATTCTTCAGATGACTTTGGAGGGCTATTTTAGATATAATTACATACCATCACTAGCTGTAATCTATTAGGGACAGGGTCTGGGCTATGTTACATACATGGAAAAGAACTTTTTCCCTAAAAACATTCGATCGATGCCCAAAAATGAATGAAATATAGCCATAAAAATTTTTCCTCAGAATAAAAAGGCTATAAGTGGTTCTGAGGCAACCGCATTCATATTTTAATGCTGCATTAATGTCATACCATGAAATTTATTATATTTATTTCTTCTATTCTACATAGGCCAATAAAAGGTCATCAACTCATTATGCCAGCCCAAGGAAGCATTAATACTGTTCTACTGTTTTAACCTTTGGATAACATTTCCAGCCACAGACAACCTATACATCAGCTACTCGACATTGCTTAACTAATTTTAAACTAGGTAAAAAGGGCTGGATTGCAAGCTGTTAAAAAAAAAAAAAAACACACACACACACACACAAATTGATATAATCTGTAATTCCCTGGCAATATATCAAATTTGCAAAATAATATGGTAAAAATTAGGATAGTGTGTACTATTTAAATTCTCTTAATTATCAAAGCATAAAATCCTGGCATTTGATGAGGTTTGCATTAACTAACTCCACTTCACCCTGATTGTTTAAGAAAGTCTACTAGACTTTCATTAGAAACCATTATTTCCCTTGTAGAAACATCATGTGTACAAAGTATGATGCTATTTACAAATGTCTCATGGGGAGTCCCACAATGTCAGGGTCAGCCGGAGAAAACAGAATAGTTATGTGCAACAGAGTAAGGAGGAAAAGTCACTGACTTTGTCTTGGGCCAAGGGTTTTACTCCTAGAGAATGTCAGAAAACAGAGCTGACACTTCAAGGTCACCGTAACAAATCTACATCCTTTTTTGTTTCTTTTGGATTGGATTCAAATAGATCAGAACACTTTCCTGTAGCTGAAGGTGACCTTGAATGTCTGACCCTCTTGCCTTCACCTCCTGCGGGGTTTATGTGAGGCTGCTGGGGTCACACCTGGGGCTTCATACACACCCCAGACTGTCACATCATAGCAGGGCCTCATACACACCCCAGACCGTCACATCATAGCAGGGCCTCATACACACCCCAGACTGTCACATCATAGCAGGGCCTCATACACACCCCAGACTGTCACATCATAGCAGGGCCTCATACACACCCCAGACCGTCACATCATACCAGGGCCTCATACACACCCCAGACTGTCACATCATACCAGGGCCTCATACACACCCCAGACTGTGGTGATAGCTTGCTTGTACAAATAAAGACTACTGGGGGTCAGAGAATGGAGCTTGCCATTAGCTAACCACAGAGGTCTGTACAGACAGACAGGAAGTGATTTAGCTGAGCAGAAACAGGATATAAGCAGGGAGGAACAGGAAATTGCTTTCTTGTCTGCTGAGACGGTAAGGAGGTAAGGTGTGCTGTGGCTTGCTCCTTCTCTCTGATCTCTCAGCATTTTCCTCAACATCTGACTCTGGCCTTTTATTATCTAGACCAATTAAGAACTCCGCTTACACCAGCCAGTCACATCATACCCAGGGCCTCATACATACCCCAGACAATCACAAGCTCACATTATCAATAGAGATTTTGGCTGAAGCTCCTCCCAACTATGCGGGCCACGACTGCCTGCTGCATGCAGAAACAGGGGCCACCACTGCCTCCTACATGCAGAGATGAGGGCCGCCACTGCTGCATCGTATGTATTATTGTAAAAAAAATGAGGTTTCCCCTTCCTGTTTTTGAGCATGAAAATGGCAGGAACAGATTAAAGACATTTAAAAGCACGATAAATGGAATCGCACACCACAGGGTGCTGTATATCATATGCATGAATAGGAAGACAACAGAACGGTATTCATCTGTGTTCCCTTTATTTTTCAATTTATGGAATATAAAAGGAATCAGGATAAGGTCTTGGGCTATGAGAGGTACTATATTCAAAAAGGCAGACTGATTTTCCTGCTTTTAATACAAAATAAGCTACCTAAAATGAGGTGAGGAAGAAAGATGAGCAGGAGAGGTGAGATACGGTGATGCAGATAGGGGAGACAGATGGAGATTTTGATTCCTTAGACCCATCCTCTCATTACTACTGGGGTTATGAATGCTGGGACCTGATTCACTAAGGGCAAAGAAATATATTTCTCTTCCATGGTAAATTCAAAGAAAAGGAAAACGACTGGGAATACAGCCCAGAACACAGGCCTAGGATCCTGGGGAAGACAGACAGACAGACAGACAGACAGACAGACAGACAGACAGACAGACAGACACACACACACACACACACACACAGTTATTAGTAAAATAATGCTGCATTTTATCTTTTTCTGAAACTATCTGTTTTAAAAATGAAAACATTTAGTTACCAAGTTTCAAATGAGAATTTGTATTTACCTATTGGATGAAAGACATGCATTTGCATGCCTGCAGGAAGCTTTTTCTCCCCTACGTGGATATTCTCTATCTTTCGCTCAGAAGTATTATTCAGTGTTATCTGTACAGAGACCATCTTGTCACCGAAAATGCAAGGCTGTCTTGGGAAGCTGTACCAGGCAGCCAGTCCTTTCCCACTCATTCGGTGAAGCAGTTCATGTGTTTTTGTTGGCACAATGACAGGTGTACTGACCTAGGCACGTGGAAGGAAGAAAGAGTGAGTTAATGAAGACAGTTATTACTTCTTTTGGAAAACAAGACAATATTTATGACATGTGGTTGTCTTAGGTTATTATATAAAACACAGTACTTTAAAAGATACCATGCACAGACACTAGTCAGAAGGATGAAAAATTACAAAGCAGCATTGAAATTTTATTTTTACTCTGCAGATAAATATTAAAATATTTTAATAACATACAACAAAAACAGCCCAGTCATATAACATATTTTTTGGGAGGGGGAGGAGACAGGGTCTCACTATGTTACCTAGGTGAGCCTTGATTTTGGGATCCTCTGGGATCCAGCTGGGATGATAGAAGTGGATCTCATGCTTTGCATATGTAAATATTTTCCTTTTACAAACAGTGTATGAGCTTTGTTTTTACTCTTTACCCTAACCATTCCATACATGGCCCTCTTGGTGACTTTATAATTAGTTTTTTAGTTGGTATTCTTGGTTGTTTCAACCAAGAACATCACGTGCCTTGCTTCTCCATCCTGACTCCTTAACTTAATCTACAGGTTCTTCCGGAGCCTGTGATTCTTCTGCCTGGGATTATGGCATTCACCATCGTGTGTGGTCAACCAGGAACATTTTTTTCCCTTCGAACTTCTTCCACAATGTGAACTTCAGCTTAAGGTGGCTTCATCCTTTGTTTACTGATTAGAATGGTCTTCGTTATTGTGGCGATTAATCTTCACATAACTGGAGGGGATTAAGTCACCTAGGAGACACACCTGGACTAAGTTGAGGAAGGAAAGCCTACCCTGCGGGAGTCAGATGCTACACAACCCTGCTGCCACTTCCCACCATGATGGACTATGTCTCCTACACCATGAGCCAGAGAACTCTCATCTTCTAAAATGTTTCTGTCTTGTGTTTTGTCAAAGTACTAAGAAAAATAACTAATATACTGCTTTGAGATGAGGTAATCTTCATTTAAAATCCTTGAGTACTTTATTGGGTAATCATCTCTTTGTACCTCCATTGAATTTATGAGTTTAGTTAAATTCTTTCCTTTACTGTATTTTAATTGAAATCATAAGCAGCAAGTGTGTGTGTGTGTGTGTGTGTGTGTGTAAGAGAGAGAGAGAGAGAGAGAGAGAGAGAAACGAGAAACACGAAACACTATTACAAAACCATGGAACAGCAATCTTTCAAATTTTTAGCTTCAATGAAAATAGCATACATATGAAATGATAAAACAGTATTCCATAAAAGATCAACTAGTATCAGAATTTGAAGTAACTTTTGTTAAATTCTGTAAATTTATTTGCAACATATATTTAAAAAAACAGCTGCTTAGATCTTAAAATTTGTTCAGAATGGAGAAACTGGCCTACTTCTCCACTGAGGTTTTCTGGTTTTCTGGTGGCAATAAGAAATGGTCTACCATTAGTTTTACTTTGGTTTTCCGCAGAGCTAAAGATCAAACACAGGACCTCAAAAGTGTAGGGCAAACACTGGCATCTAAGTCTCTATGAGACCCCCCCTTTCTCTTAGGCTCAGTGATTTATACCTCTAAACACAACTATGGAGGGTTAGATAACAAGGTCACAAGCTTGGGGCCTTCCTGTGGAACACAGCAAGACCCTGTCTCAAAAGTATTGCTAAACATTTTAATGTTAAGAAATTTAAATGCTGCTCCACGTTTTCAGAACCTGTTTAGCAAGGACCCAAACAGCAATGCTCAGTGTGAACATACTCTGAGACAGAAGGCTGACTGGAACAGGCAAATGTTCATGTGTACATCGGGTTCAGAGACACTACTGAAGTTACAACAGCCAGCTTAACACACAAGCCCTCAGCTGATGAGTGGTATGAATTCTCCAGTAGTACGTGGTGACTCCCTAATTAGATATCAAGCATGCCTGAGCAGGTCACTTTTGACCTATATCATGTCGGAGATGTACCCATGAGTAAGTCCTTCAAGGGATGCTGATGTAGGCAGTTTCTCTTTTCTGGAAACCCATAAACTCTGGGCTGCGCACAGCACGGGGAAGACAAGCTGAAACTACAATGCAGAAAGGAGGGCGACTTGAAGGTTAGGGATTGGCAAGACCAGCACAGTGCTCCCGTCCTGCAGTCCCTGTGTTACAGGCGTGCTCACAGCTTGGCACTATGGGGAGGGGTGGGTATCTTTAAGCATGGGGCCTATTTCAAGGTTTAAGTCTTCTTTCTTTGGACCCCAGAGTTATCTCTCCGTAACTAAGGATGAGTCATCTCAGGCCTTTCTAAGGACACCATTACTTCAAACACAAAGCTGCAACTAATATTGCTCATCACTCATTTATTCTCTCTTTCATCTCACATTTCTTGATGGACTGTGCCAATGCTACTAAGTACTCTAAAACAAAGTATTCCAGAGGACCGAGGAAACCAATCAGTGCGATAAACGCCACAGTACAGGTAGGCTAGGCAGCCTCAGAGCAGGCCGAGTTGACATCTTAGGGGACATAAGCGCTCGCTCTTGGCTCCCTCTGTTGCCATCTTCCTCCGAGCCCCCGCCACCAGTATCGGCACTGCATCCAGTTTTGTGGAGAGTAAAAGAAAAAACTCTTTACACCATCCCTCACTGCTTTAACACAGCAGCCACATGACCATTCTTCTACCATATGCCCTTGGTATTTGTGACCTGCTCTGCTTGGAACGTACTCTCCATATATCTACCTGGCTCAGTTGTGATACATCTTTGCTCCAATGTCACCTTCCTAACAAGGTTTAATAAAACTTCCATTCCTCCATATTTTCCCTTATATTTTTCCACTGTTACTTAATACTATGTTCCTCCTCCTCCCATACCCCAACTTCCTTTATTTTGACACAAGGTCTCTAAGTAGCCCTGGATGGCCTGGAATTTTGCTTTGTAGACCATACTGGCCCAGAACTTAAAGAGCTCCCCACCTGCCTCTGCTTCTAGAGTATAGGTATTAAATGTGTAAACCACAAGCCCAGCATAGTAATAACATAATATTTGATTTCTCTCATGTTCACTCTTTGGCTTCCTATTCACTTCTTACTTTAAAACATGATTTTATCCATCTTAAGAACACAAATCATAATTTCACCATTTTAAATGCTACAGAATTTCTTAAAAAATCTAACTCCAGCATTGGTTGCAACTATACTTTATCTGATGCTAAGTGTTCAAATACAATATTTTTTAAAACTATCACAGGCTTACTGGGGCACAGTGCGGTGGTAAATGGAGAATCATTAGCATCAGCATTTATTAGTTTTAGGAAATGATTTAAGATCTCTATTATATGTAATTTCTAATATATATGTGGAGCTATGAATAAGAGAAAAAGACTATTTCTAAAGGTACACACAAAGAAAAATTTTTTGATGAGGAGTCCTATGAAACAATCATTAGAAACAACTAGATTCAGGTTAAAAAAATGATTTTAATAAAATGTGTATCACCCAAGACAGAATAAAAAATAATGCTTAAGACAAAATTTTTTAAATGATTTATTTATTTTTACTTTATGTGCATTTGTATTTTGCCCACATGTATGTCTGAGTGAGGTTGTCAGATCCCCTGAAAGGTACAGACAGTTGTGAGCTGCTATGTGGGTACTGGGATTTGAACCCTGAGCCTAGGTCCTTTGGAGGAGCAGCCAGCTATACAGCCCAGAAAACATTAGTCCTAATTTTGTGATAACAAATGTTCTAGAAGCTAAAAGCTTGCTGCATTCTACATAGATGACAAGGACTCCTGAGGAGGTAATTAGTTCACCAGCTGTAGTGACAGCACAATGAAAATCCTCCCCCAGAGGGAGGAGAACAAAAGCATAAGTATCAGCGAGATGATCCCCTACAAATCTTTCCCCAGCACATGTTTAAATAATAAAAGTCTTGTGTGTGTACCTTTGGATGGTTTATGAAAATAAGCAATCAATTCTGCAGCCACAACATTATTTCTAAAGGAAATCTATGTGACTCATGATGCTTGCAGATACACAGAGACAAAGCACACATATTTTATCAGTTTATTACAGTAAGCAAATAAGCGTGGAGTGAGAGAGCACATAACTGTCGACTTAGTGCTTCCTGAAACATTTATAAGAGCTGTTATCTCCCTAATAACAGACAGACAGCGTGCGATTTTAGAGAGGAGAAAAGCTTCATATTTTTTAACACTTCACTAAAAAGTAACTGAAGAGTATAAAATGAAAAATACTCTGTGCAGTTAGCAGGTAATGGACCATATTATCAGCTCAAGTTAGATTTATAGGATACAAACTAGTCACTAATAGTTATTTTATGACATAGCATGTCTGCTTTTTCTTGAGATTATTAAGATTAAAGTTGTAAAACTTATTTTGAACATCGCTGTTCAAAATGATTGAATTATAAAATTTGAAATGAGACTTGAAAAATAAAACACTGAGTATCAAGTGAGTGGCTCCCCCCAAGCCCTCCTTCAGCAGCCGCGTTACTATTTCAGAGGTGACAACCCCACATAAAGCTTTATGAAAACTGTGGTTTCCAACCTTTTATGCTTTAATCGTATTTAGTTACACAATCATCTTGAAGTATTATCAATCTGTTTTGTCTTTAAATTTCAAAAAAATGAAGAGCTACAATATATAAACTGCTCTCTTTGTGTCTTGTTTTGTTTGGCTTATTTTACAGCAGGGCCTATTCACATATGACTCACAAAAGCGACGAGGTAAGGAAGAGGCTGTAAGCAGAGGTACGCAGCTTCTTTTAAATTAGTGCTTTGTTAAACCAATGTATGTCTCAATTGTTAAGAATTACAAGGCAGAAAGCCTCAATACTGTCTAATTTACCTAGTAAATGTAGAAAGTGAGCCCACTGTGTCTCCATTCACTGCATCGAGCAGTATCTAGTATAGGATTAAAAAAGCAAAGGGCAAACTTGCTTTACCTCTACCTGGAAGCACACAGATCCAAAGAAATGTATTAAACCTTCTAGAAATGTATGTAAACCTGATTATTGTAGACAGTAACTGTGTTGACTTCTAGTATTTTGAGTAACGAGCATAGAGTATGAAAATATCAAGACTTCCTCACTTATTTTTGTAATAATCAACACATCTTAAAAATCCGTGTGGAGAGGCTGGAAACAGAGGGCAATGGTAAGCCGTACTTATTACTCCTGCAGAGTACCTGGACAGGAATCCCTGCATCCACATGGTGTCCCACACCGTGTATATAACTCAGTTCCAGGGGAGCCAATGCCCTCTTCTGACCTGTGACCACCAGCCATGCACGTGGTACAGACATACAAGGGAGCAAGAGACGCATATACATAAATAATAACAATAATGAAATTTGTTTACAGGCAAATCTGAACACAGTATGTACCCTTGATGAATTCATTAATATATGTATGTCAGTAAACAGGCACCAGAAAGCAAAGCCTATTTTTGTGCAGTCTGCACACTAAGAGTGGTTCTAACATTTTTAAATGGTCGTGAAACTATAATATTTTTGAGATATTCAAATATGTAAAACCCTTATTTTAGTTTCTAAACTATTTATTGGAACAGACACTTGTTCATTTTTATACTCTGTCTTTCCAAGGCTATCTTTGTACCATGATTGAGTGGCATCACTGAGTGGCTAGTCTTCAAGGCTAAGGTATTCACCTAGCTAGCCCTCTTTACAAAGGACCTGGGGCTGAAGAAACTCAGTGTAGAACACTTGTCTACCATGTACAAGGCCCTGTGGCTCCATCACTAACACCAACAATAGTTTTCTGGCCCTACATGGAGAACATGTCAGTCTGCACTGAGTTTGCAATGTAGAGGGAATTACTTTACAACATTTTATTCTTTCCCCTCCAATCACAAGTTTACTATCAGCATGCTTAATTAAAAAAAAAAAAATCTGGTTAGTACAGTCTTGGTTATTGACTTATGTATAGACATCATTATCTTGACGTCTACTCTGTCTACTCCTACCATCTCCAGGGCTTCAGCATGGTGAACTTGCTCAAATGCCTTTTCTGCATCAATTGAGATGATTATGCATTAAAGTGCTTGATTTATGCACAGTGAACCAACCTTGCATGAAGCCCACTTGTCCATGCTGGATGTTCTTGGTACTGTGTTTCTGAACTGGGTCTGCAAATATTTTGCTGAGAAATTCTGTATCTACGTTCATCAGAGAAATTGGTCTATATATTTTTGTTGTTGTTTATGGATTTTTTTGTTCTTTCTTTACCTAGTTTTGTTTCAGGATAACAGTGGTTTTGTTGAATCAATTTTGTTGAATGCTTCTTCATCTTCTATTTTATGGAGTAAGTTAAAAAGAACTATTATTAAATCTTCCTTAAAAGTTAAGAACTTTTCCTTGTTGGGAAACTTGATAACAGCTTCAATCTCATTACCTGTAATGGGTCTGTTTAAGTTAGCTATAACTTCTGCCTTCAATTTTGGTAGATTGCATGGCTTGAGATACCTCCAGCTATGTTGTTATTCCTTGGCGCTGCTTTGGCTACTCACAGTCTTTTGTGATTCCACTGTAATTATTGGATTGTTTGTTTTTTTTTTCTAGAGTTATAAAAGATGTCATTGGGATTTTACTGGGCACTGCATTAAAACTGTAGATTAATTCTGGTAGTACAGCCATTTCCACAATATTAACTCTGTTAATACAGAAACATAGATGCTCTTTCCATTTCCATCTTCCAGAATCCTAGAGCTCCTGTCTGTGTCTTCAAATTTTCATTGTAGAGGTATTTCAAGTCTTGGTTAAATTTGTTCCGAGTTACTTAATTTGAGGTGGGAACTACTATGCATAGGATGTTTTTTCACAATTTCTCTCAGAGTACACTGTTGGTATATATGAAGGCTGCTGTGCTGTCAACTTCTGTACCCTGAAACTTTACTGTGTATATTAGAGGTAAGAGTTTCCTAGTACTCTATAGTCTTATGTCACCACAAACCATAGTCTGAATTCTTCCTTTGTTATTTTTAGCCCTCCCACGTCTTTCTTTTGCCTACTTTCTGTAGCTAAGACTTTGAAGAGGGAGTAGACACCCTTGTCTCCTTCTTGATTTTAGAGGAAATGCTAGGAGTTTGTCTCTCTCCATTTCTTTTTTGACTTTTATTGTTTTCTTGCCCATACTGTATGATGTCACTTTAGTGTGTCAACCTGATCTTAGGGTCCTTCTATTCCCATTAGCCCCTGTAAAAAATGCAACTCTTAAAAAGTAGGGCTTCTATTTCCTCCTACAGTAGGTGCAAAGTGACCCTGACACCTACTACTGGACAATGTCTATCGAGTGAGAGACCTTGGAATACTCTATATAGGATATCTCCATCAAATCCCATCTCCCAGAGAACTCTGCAGGCACAAGCAAGGCAATGAGTTATAGTTCTGAGCTAAAATTAAACAGTGTGCCTGAAGTTCAGTCCAGGTGAGGTCAGAATCCAGCACATCACAGGCTGTGTGGTTACAAAGGACACAGACAAGGGGGTTTCCTAGGACAATGGAAGGATGGCAAGACCATGTGTGAGAAGTCATGGTCTTTACTGATATGAGTAGGAAATCTAAGGATAAAGGGTAAGGGAGGGAAGAGGACATGGGAAGATAGTCTTACATAAGGAAGGGATATTAGGGTGCTATGTATTTCATAGACTGAATTGTGGCCTCTATGGCTAGCTATGCCTCTTTGCACTCAACTGAACTCTAAGTTAGGGGATATGGGTCTCCCACGTTGAGGGATATCATTGAGATGGAAGTCTAAGGGGCAGGATATGATATCTCAGACGATGTACATGGGTATATTAATTTGAAATAACACACCCCACCCAGGATGCCTTATTCAGTCGGACAGAACGGACTGTAAAGAGTTCCTTCTCTATTATAGTGCCAGTCTCAGGTACCAATGCTACTGTAAAATCCCTGGCATTGAGCAAGGACGTGGAAATGGGTTCTTAGAGATCACAAGACAGAAATAGAGACACAGACAAGCATTTACACACTCATATATAGTTTCCCTGATCTGTGTATGAACACTTGAAGTCTCTCACTGATCAAGTACTTGATTTACAGTATAGGCACCTAAGGTTCTTTGTGGGGGGGGGGAGGCAAGTGTGTGGAGCACAGCCTCTGATAACCTGTGCCCTATTCATATTTATATTAATTTATTTTCCATGTGAAATGCTTTTAACTATTTGAGAATTTCATACAATGTAATTTGATTATATCAGCCTCTTCCCTCATCTCCCAGATTCTCTCAAACATCCTTATCTACCCAACTTTACTTTCTTTCATATATCCCATGCCTACCCCGTTAAGTCCAGCGAGTGCCGTCCACCTACTCCTGGATATAAAGCCCGCCTTGAAGTGTAGTCAACCTACCAGGAGTCAGTCACATCATTAAATAAAACTGACTTTCCCTCATCCAGCAGCGGTCAAGGTCAATAGATTCTCAATTACAGGTGGGAGTTTGTTCCCACTTTTCCTCCTCCATGCTGAGATTTTGTCTGGTTTGAGCTTTTGCAAGTCTTGAACATGCTGTCAAGACTGCTCAGAGCTCATGTGTGCACGTGTCCTGTTGTGTTCAGAAACTCCTGTTTCCTTAAAGTCATTCATCACCTGGGGCTCTTACAATCTTTCTACCCCATCTTCTGTGATGATCCCAGAGCATCGAGGGGAGAAGATTAGATATACATGTCCCACTTAGGACTGTGCACCCCAAAGTCTATGTCTGTCTACTGACCAGTTGTGGGACTGTGTTAATTGCTATCTACAACAACCTCTGCATGTCTACCTTCAGAATTTCAGTTGCAGAATTAAAATGACTAACTCTTAGCATTTGGGCACTTTAGAAGACCAAGTCAGAATACCACTATTAAGAAGAATGTGCTGGGGCGGCAATACAGTGATACATGCCTGTAATCCTAGCACTTGAGAGGCAGACACAAGCAGACCGCTGTGAGGCTGAGTTTGGGGCCAGCCTTGTCTACAAAACAAATTCCGGACCAACCAGAAGCTACACAGTGAGACCCTGCCAAAAGTAAAGAAGCAAACAAACGAGTGAATGAATAAGCAGTCAAGTGAAAGTGACCAGGAGAGTGGGTAGAGTTTGGGTATCAACTGTGAAGCCACGCATCCTAACTCCCTAGACTTCTCTATCTTTCTCCTCTACAAAATGGGGCTAATTTTACACATCCTGCCTGCTTCATCTAGTTGTTACGAAGTCTGAACGTAACAGTATATGTGTAACTGATTTTTAAGCTCTACAAAGTTCAATAAACGGTATTTGGGGGATTACTAGTAAACTGAGTTTTCAGTCAATGTTGAAACAGCAATCTGTCAGATGACAAAGGGTCATGAGGTTAAAAGTACACATCAAAAAAGCTGAATCATCATTGGAAAAAGGCTTTTATAACAATATTGCTGTATTTATTGATAGTGCCGTCCAAAGGCCTTTAAAAAAGCAATCCCTTCCCCCATGTCCTTTTCCCCTCCCAGTTAGCAGTGGCTGAAGAGACTGTCTCTAAAAGGTTTCTAAATGATGTTGATGTTAAAATATATAGGATCACCATTTAACAGCCTTTTAAAGAGCAGTCCCTGCACCATCTTTGTTAACAACAGAGGGAGGTAGGGACTATTTTTTCAAAGGCTTTTAGAGGATGTTGTTAAAAGAATATATAGTGACATCATTTAAAAGCCTTTTAAATAACAGCCCTGCTTCCCTCCCAATTGTAATGCCCTTGGCTTTCATTTATTTTGTCCTACGAGCTGAAAATGGACAAGCCAACAGATCACTGACTATAGCAGCATTTGTGGACAGAGGCTGATGCACTGCTTTTAAGAAGGCTGATGTCCAGAAATAAATCCAACTCTTCAAGAGCAAAGTTCCGTGTCTATACAGGATGTTGCCCATCTACCTGATCACTGCTCTTTGATGGTTTTCTCTACAAGCTTTCTGGATAAGTTACATATAAACAGGAAGGGTTGAAGGCAAACCAGTCCGAGAATTCCCAGTGCATGCGTGCAGCCCCACATGGCAGCTCCCTGGTTAATGTCTGTCCATGTAAGTAAGGCTAACCCAACAACGCTCACTCCTATTGTTCTGATTGCCCAACTTCTGCCCATTGGTCCTTACTTTAAACTCCACTAGGAGACAGCAGTGCTCACGAAGGCTTACTCTCCATACTCAGCTATGAAGAGGGCAGCATGAACTCCATCATTTGGTTCAGAGCATTCAGCCTGACAGTGGGCTCTGAGATAGGTCAGCTATGATTAACCTTCTCACGTAACAGCACAAAACAGTGCTAGCTCAGGGAATACAAGACATGAAATAATTTTACTTTTCATGTTGGGCTAGGCCTTCTCTGAAAAGAATCACTTCATTTTGAGAACAATATTTCATAGATCCATAACACTTAGATGAAGTATTTTTAAAAAAAGGTTTCAAAGTATACCTCCCCAAGCAGTGGACCTCAGACTTAGATCTTAGGCTCTCACTTTTTTTTTTTCCAGTCTTGCACAAATAATTCACTTTAGTTCTGCCTTACTTAAATCACAGTAAACTATCATCTATTTGTCACCTACTATTTTAAATAATATTAAGTCAAACACCAATTATTACTAAGAATACAGTGGTCAGCTGCAGCCCAATATGCCAATTCAACCCTTGCCACTTCTACATCTACTGCCATAGGTCTTAACACACTCCACTTCGACAACATTATTTAATTTAGGTATCATTTAACTTCATGCATATTCTCACGCCCCGTGTAACTAGTAATGTGCTAAGCCTGAATAATACAATCTCCTTGCATGTTTTAGCCTTTTTCCAAACACAATTGACTTAATTCTCCGATGCCTTAAAAGCACAAATGAGCTAGTTATTTAATGGGGTAAATTAATGCTTTTGTCAAAAACCAACTGTAATTATGAGCATTGAAATATGTATTAATATTTCCCTACACATCAAAAAACACTAGCAAGAGGCAAAAACTAACTTGCTCTGATTTTTTTTTTTTTTTTTTTTTTTTTTTTTTTTGCAAAGTTTCTCGAGAGGATCTGCCAGTGGCAATGGCTTAATTAGGCAGGAGATCAGAATCTCCATGGCCAGAACCCATCTGAACATCACTGTGGCCTATGATAGCCTCCAAGGAATGTGATCTGTCTCTAGAAGGTCGAAAAGTATAAAAGGGTAAGGGTAAGAATTCCATCTTTTCCCTACAGCTACAGAAGGGACAGAGCCATGCTGATTTTTTTTTTTTTTTTTTTTTTTTTTTTTTTTTTTGCTTGTTTTTGGAAACAGGGTTTCTCTGAACAGCTCTGGCTCTTCTGGAACTATCTCTGCAAACTAGGCTGGCATCAAACTCAGAGATCTGCCTGCCTCTGCCGCCCAAGTACTGGGTGTACACCACCAGTGCCCAGCCTGATTGTTTAGCTTACGTCAGTGAGAGCTATTTTGGACCCTTGACTTCAAGGACTGTATGATAATAAATCTGTGGGGCTGGAGAGATGGCTCTGTTCCTTCTGCAGGCATCGGACACACATGGTACATGCATATACATGCAGGCAAAACATTCATATGTAAACTACAGAAGGTCAATAAATCTGCATTGCCATCAAGTTTGTGGGAATATGTTACATTACTAAGAAACCGCCTCTGACACTCCCACTGTGGATCCTTGTGCTGTGACTCCGCCAGGGAAGGAGCAGGGGACAAATGCACACAGGAGACTCACTGGGGCCGTGAGCCGACAGGAGCAGTGTCCCCCTGCACTGCTTCCTCCCTGCTGGGGTCAACAACAATCGCCATAGACACTACTGGGTGTCTGTTTGCCAGAGGGCTGGTTTAAAAAGACGCCTGCCTCCACAGCCACCCTTTCATGTTAGTAAGTACCATGAGTTGATTATGATCTTTCTGTGATTCACTAGAAGGAACAAGAAACAAATAAGACCCTTCTCAAGTCACCATATCTTTACCCCCTTCAGGTGGCAGGACTTTGTTGAAATATGATTGCAAAGTGGGATTATTCTTGGATTAATATTAGCGGCAGTGATAGACTCTGGTTAACTACAGAACAAACACATTTCAATGGGAAAAAGGAAGGAAAACAAAATGGAGAGGCACTCAGGCCGGGCAGAATGAGCTGATAACGAGACAGCTGGGCTAGGAAGGCATGGGTTAAATATTAATAAAGAATACTATCCTGAAGAAGCCTTTAAAAGGCAATGTTGTCTAGAGACATGGCTTTCTGAAACAAATACAATACAGGGTCTGGTGTTTCAGAGGTTCTGTGAAACTCTGCAATCAGGTTCTAATCATTTTGCAGCTGTTTGTGTCTGTCACACATTACAACTGTAGGGATGAGTACCACAGGTGTGCCAGTGAGCACTCAGGCAAAAAGCATCACCAGCTATGCAACAAATGCACTGGGAAAATGTCAATTTAGGGAATCGATCTGACAGAAACCTATGTGGCATGGCAAACGTTGTCTTGGTAGAAACGCTCCATGTGTAAATGATATTAGAGAATGTGTTTGCTTTAATTCAGGGATGTATATGTATATGTATATGTATATGTACATCAATACTAAGAGGCTTTCCCACCCTACAGACTTGTCAGCACGGGTCCTTCTCCTTCACATGCTAGACTCTGCAGCTAGACTCTGCTCTCCCTTCCAGCTCACGTGATTTCCTACAGTGTAACCACACCTTGAGAATGCAGCCATGACTTACTCATCACAACTTAAGACTGCAATAAACAGAGCAGAAGAGTCCATGTACACTTATGTCTCAAGCCAGGGTATCACCATGTTGCCTAGACAAAGCCTTGAACTCCAGACCCGCTGGCCTTAGCCCTCACGGACCTTGGGATTCATGTGAGCCTCTGCACCCAGCTTCCATGCACATTTATTAATAGAAGCAATCAGGTTTTGGAGCGGAAACTCATCAAGAAACCTTAATCTCCAAAGTTTTAATTGAAAGCAAGAGAGTTCACTGCAGACACAAATGCCAAATCTGTAGAGACTAGAAAGAACATTAAGCTATATTCTAACCAATGCATTCTTAGCAAACTGGGAAGCACATTTCACATATCCATGATACATAATTCCCTTGTGTAATATAACACCTGCTCAGGTCATCACATTGCCTTTTACATAACAGCACCTCTGGCTGAGGGCTTAGTAGTAAGACAGAGGCATTAAGTCACACATCCATAAAAACAGACCCCTAGAAAGCACACTGGTCAGTCTTAGAATATATGTAACCCCACTGAAGATGGGGTTTGGGGACATGTGCACCTATTTACCAAAAAATTGAAGAGTTGATAACCTTCTCTTAGGTGTGTTTCATTCTTTAAGGAATTAGTTCAAAGGGTTTGCTTTCTAAGGGGAGCCTGACATGCCAGATGCTAATCCCTAATAGTTCTTTTCAACTGTTTTACCTGTCACCTGTTTAAAATGAGCAATTCAGACTTGGCGAATAGTACTTACTACATGTTCTAGGAAGTGGGGAACCTTTACAAATTCCACCCCAAACTCCCTCTCCCCCGCAATAATAGAAAGCTCTGATTCAAATTAAGCATGGCAGATGGTATAAAGCTCAGTTGTAGGTGGGTGATGCAGATCCCATTCCCCTTAGAACGATGCTCTCAGGGTTATACTTGCTGCAATTTTGGGAAGTAAAAGCAACGGTGATTTCAACATTTTTCTGACACAACGCAATGTCTTAATTCAAGTTCACAGTCTGGCTCACTACTCTGATCAGCGTGGCCCACACAGTGACCCACAAGAGCTTCCAACTGCCTATCACCACACAGCTCAAACCAGTGTCTTATGAAGAGCAACCCCCTTCACAATGACACCGCTGGACCCAGGGTAAATAACAATTCATTTCCTAACCTTGACTTCACAGCCTGGCCTTTCCACTTTCCTTCCTTCTTTTTTTTCCTTCGTCCCAAACAAGTGACAAAGAACATGGAAGCTGATTGAAGGGGTCCATTATGTATCAACTTAAAGAAAGGCAAAGTGATTGATGAGAACAGCAGTCACCTTCAGTGCTGGCTACTGCACCTGTATCCTTTTCGTCAAATGACCTGAAAATCCTGCTGACAGTTCAACACTCAGTACGAGGACATGCAGTGTGGAACTACAGTTCTCAGTGTTTCTATTTGCAATGAAGTCTAGGGATATAATCTGAAAGCAAAAGTTAAATTTTCTGTTTTGAGAAGCTTTATGCTGTCTCCCTAAACAGTTCCTGCTTGCTATCGAATGACTCTGTAAAACGCCAGCCCTGGAGGGACAGACAGAACAGACAGTAGTGTGCTGGCAACCTGGATGCTGCTAAGCTTTCATTCTCTGCTTGTCGTTGGAACCAACACTTAACTCAGCAGCGATCCTTTGGTCAACGCTCAGTGGACTGCAGTGAATTCTACCGCTACCAGATGCTTTCACGGTTTTCTCTCTCACTCTCTGAGGCCAATCTAAAAAAGGCAATTATTAACCAAAGCAGAAAAAAAGAGAATGCAGCACCCTAAAAGCATTAACACTTTACTTAAACTGTTTCTCAACAGGCTTTGGGATTCACCAGAGACCAAGCACCTATAAAAGTTTGCCCACATGAAGAACTTCTGACGTTTCCTTGTAGGGGTGGAGGCAGGCTGTCAGGAGGTATTGCTCATAACGCTGTGGGCAACAGTGGCGCATGGACAGCAAGCCAAGGCTCAATAGAAGCCAGGGCTCTGTGTGTGGACACAGCACCATTTCCTCTGGGCATTTATTACCTGTTAAAAACCAATCTTTTGGTGAGTGGCAGTTCAGGGTTTTTGAGAGCAAGCTGCAATATTTCTCCAGGTCTGCAGAGTCATAATTAAAGCTGAACTGAGCGGAATTGGAGAGGGAAGGTCAGCGAGGTGCCGTATGAGAGATGAGGCTGGGCTGATGGGCACCAAATGAACAAATTATGATGGGCCCCACTCAATGTGATGAGGTCAAATGCTTGTTTCTACCCACTGACAGTTCAATTTCCCTGAAATGTCTCCCGGTTTTCTATGAGCTAATTATGAATGAAAAGTTATCAACTGCCCACGCCAAAAGGGCCTTAAATACTATTTTGTGGAGTTCTTAATGTCAAAATATTGTTCAAAACAGCATGCTGTACTACTCCACATACAATGCTTGGGTTAATCTAAATACTAGGGAAACACTATCAATTTTCCCCAGGTTTCCCAGGATGTACACATGGGGCAAATCCTCCAGCACTTGTCAACGTAACAGCAAATAAAAAGATCACCTCAAGCAACCTACAACTCCTTTCCTCAGGCAGCAATGGCTCCTAGTGTGCTATCAGATGACACAAATCTATAAGTAACACCACTTCCTCCTTTTTCAGGAACCGTCTTACCAGATTATAACCTTCCTGGCATCAATACTTAGATTTGCTCCAGTATAAGATTTACTACACGGAACCAGCTTAAAAGCAACGGACAAAACCCAAGCTTCCAGGGAATCATGTTCCATGGTCTGTATTTATGATATTCTTTATATCTTTACGTTTGCATGTCTATAATTTCTTTTTACATTCTGTGACAGGTGATAACTATATGACAAAATTTAGGACTCAAATAACTAAAAACAAGTATGTGGATTCAATTATGATAGCATAAAAACAGCTAAGATGGTAACATATGGTAAGGTCCTACTATATGAAGCTTTCATAGAATGATGTCTAGCATAGTAAGTAACTAAGAGTTTTCTAGCAAGTTACAGCAATGTAAGAGCTTGGATCAGTGCTCCAAGGTTAAAGATATATCACACAGAAAGAGAGTAATATGTTCTAGATAAAATAAAATATAGCACCGAGCTTGAGTTTTAAGAAAAATCATAAAAGATATAAATATAATGTAACTGAGAATTATATTGCTTATCAGTTTTCAAGTTAAAACTAGAGGAAATGGAGTTTTAGGATGGTCTTTATAAGGAAAATAGGTTCAAAGTATAAAAAGAAGTACTTGGCAGAGCTGAGCAGGAAGGTATAAAAAGAAGTACTTGGCAGAGCTGGGCAGGAAGAGAATCAATTACAATCCACAGAGACCACTGGACATCAAGAATAGAGTGGGAAACATGTTGTCATCTAAAGACATCATATTTAAATACAGACTCATACTTTTTGGCAACTTAGAAATATAGAAACTTCCTAGCATTGACCTTTATTCCCATTGTTGCCAGAACATACTTAGGTATGCAGTGTCAATTTACATGATTCCTTAAGAAGCATTATTTCATATATTTGTGTTTAGTGATCACAGTTTAATTCATTCATTAAGGGACCCTTTTCCGGAAGTTGATTTTTTTTCTAATTCTTACTGTAATTGCATTGTTCTGATCGTGTATTATAAAGGCAGCTGCTTGCCTATCATTTGTACTTTCCTCGTTAATCCTGACTCAGCGAATTAACCTTTAATTACAGCCGTTAAAATTGAAATGAGCCTCTTGTCTGGCTGGGGCTGCCCCCTTTCACTGCTGGGTTCTGATGAAAAATCTTAGGGTCAATGAATATGTCCTATGTCATGTCTGATAGCTGCTGCAGATGTGAGGAGGTAAATGTTACCTTAGAAAGATGTACTCTCAATTTGCAGGAGATCTCTGTTGACAGGAAAATAAACTCAAAATCATATTTCCAGATTCTCAGTTTCTCATGATGTACTTTTAAACCAAATTAAGAGGGCATGTGAGGAATGCAGAACATGGGGTATATAGTGCATTTAGTCAAATACAATGCAGTAACTCCCTTCCATTTTATAGTCTGAAATAGAACATAAGTAATAAAAGGAATGTGTCAATGAGTACTAGTCTCTTAAAACTTTTTATTTATTTTGTGTGTCTATTCATGCAAATGAACATGCTATGACATATGCACATGAGTCAAAGAACAACTTGAGAGAGTTGGCTCTCTCAAGCTCGCTCTCTCCTCTCTCTCTCTCTGCCTCTCTCTCTGCCTCTCTCTCTCTCTCTCTCTCTCTCTCTCTCTCTCTCTCTCACACACACACACACACACATGAGTTCCGGGCACTGAACCATCCTGGTAGTCCCAGTGTTCTACTATTTTCTAGATATGTACTTGGTGGGAATAATTGACTTAGTGACGTCATAAGACTGACAATAGGGCTCTTTAAGCAGACATCAGTGGGAATGAGTCCTAGAAAGCAGGAAGATGGCATGTATGTGTCTAATGAGCACCCTTCCTGTGAAGTACCAGGGTGGGAAGGCCAGCACAAAGGTTCTGTTCTATCTTCTTGGGACTCAGACTCCAAGTCTCATTATATTTACTACATAAAAGAAAAAAAAAAAAAAAAAAACCCTTCCTTTACATGATGTTTGCTGAAGTCAATTAGAATATCTTTAATGTATATATATATTTCCTAACTTCAGAGCTGAAAAAGACCTGAGAAACAATTGTTCTAGTCCCATAATTTCTCAGATGAGGTTATGAACCTATTTCAACACTGATGATGGGTTTAAATTTACAAGCTACGCCACCAGATCGTAATTCTATCAAATATGCCATATGAATTTACATATTTAAAAACATATTATGGAAGACTTCAAATGTCTACAAAACAAAGAGGCTAATATAATAGCAACTATTTCCTCTTCACTGAGTTTCAAGTTATTTCTCTTTAGCACCAAGACAGTGTATGGGCATTATTCAGGCAGGAGACCCTGGGTTGGACGCCCACCACAAGAGGGGAAGAGAAGATGGACACCAAACCCGGCAGCATCTGCTTAGCCCATCTAACCCAATCTTTTATTTTACTTCTGTGTTATTAAAAAACAGATTTTAGACATAATTTTATCAACAAGCTTGGCTTGTATGTATTAAAAACAAACAAACAAAAATCACCTAGCCCTAAGAAACCTTAAAATACTGTATTTCACACCCCAAACCAGAATCCACTTCCTCAATTTCTTCAACCAGTGAGCATTCACATTTCATGCAGCTGCCTTGCTGGAATGGCCTCAGGAGGATGTACACATGGCTCTCTCCATCTCAAGCTTTGCCTACACGCAGTTCTGGAATGGTTGTTTCTTTGAACCATAGTGTTCAGTGCTACTCTAACATTCTGGGGAGGTATTTATAAACCCAGAATGTAGAACAGCTGCAAACTTAGAGAAATAACCCTGATTGATAGGATTATAAAAGATGGATGTAATTACATTCCTGAATGGCTTGAATAACAGTGTGTCTGATCTATTCCAAGATAAGTGGTTTTTACTTTTCTTTGATATTAGGGTCATATACCGTACTTATCTATTTTACTTCATGCTCTCTTATCTCTGGTAATAAATTAATTTCTTGTGTTAGTTGGGAATGTACCCTATAGCTGTATTCATTTTATCTTTCTTGGAAAGGAAACAAAGTCTTTATGGATATTATAATAATATTTTTCATGCTTTCATGTTAAAAGATTTAACACCATTAAATGAGATAGATTTATTTATTTTTCTTCCTGTGCTATGTGTTTAGAAAACAAATTGAGCATGCTTTTGAAGAGAACAGTGGTAACAGGAAGTTAACCTGACAGACACACAACAGATTTAACATGTGACTGGCCAGTGCAGTCACCTGTGACACTAAGGGAGAATAGGAATCCTTCACTGCAAACGGCAAAATTCAACAGAAGCAGTGAGACCAAAAGGGTGACAGCCAACAGCCACACAAAGTGACGTCAGTTTTAGAAATAGAGAATAAATCTACCCGAAAGGAAAATCTCTTGTGAATAAATCACATTTTAAAGTCCCTCCCATTTCCTACTACAGTGCATGTAGTTGTAAGAAGGGAAAGAAAAGCAAATTTATAATCTTAAGAAAGCAGCAGGAGGTGAGCAGTGAACTGCCTCTGCCCTGGCAATGATGTCCACAGGCAAGCAAAGAGAATGGCAGAGAAGAGGGAGAAAGGCCATGGCTTTCATTACTCTCAAGTCCTCCATTCTTTCTCTTTGCACATGTGGGTGTCCTTTGTGCTTTCTATTCACTAGTGACTATAATTAGCAGCTCAGTGACTCATTGGGGATATCTCCATTGTCACACAAAGCAATAGGAGTATTCTTTACCATTTAAGACTTAACCTGGGTTAGGGTTAGGGCGCGTGCGTGTGTGATGTGCTCAGGGAGCAAAGGCACCTAAGCTGAGGCCGATGGCCCAAAGTTATATCTGTAAGACCCACAGAGTAAGAGAGAGCAAGTTGTCCTCTAACCTACACCCATAATAATGTAATTTTTAAAGTAAAAGACTTAAATTGGCATGTGTTTGTTTAAACCAATTAAAATATTTTACAAAATTACCTGAAACTCAAAATCAATTCTAATCTTTTCCCTTTTCAACAAAATCAGCTCTGTGTATCCAGAGGGACAGGAAATGAATGGGACCGAGATGCATGATGCAAAAGATACAAAGAATAAAAAGAAAGTTTAAAAAAGTTAGTCCCATTAAAACACAGAAAAGGGACAGATGGGAATGGCCTCTGGTGACAATGGAACCTCTAAGTAGATCAGAGAAAGACCCCAGGCCACGGCACGGCACGGCACACCTTCACGTTTAACTGCAAAATTAAATCAGTTCCCAACTACAGAGGACTGAATAAAAGAACAAGACAGGACATAGCTAGGCAATGGAAGCACAAAATACTGTCAAACTTTAATTAAAAAATGTTTTCAATTTAAGCAGACCCAGGCCAGTGATTTTTCATTATTTTTAACACAGTTCCATGACTACTGACATTTTCATCAGAACAAATAAAGGGTTTTCCTCAAATTTAAAATGACAAAATTGTTTTAAAATTTGACTCATAATTTCTTTCTCTTCTAAACTCAAAGGAATTTGATTTTAGCTGGACTTGTCCCTTAGCTCAGAGCTTAAATACACCTTCACCTTTAAAACAAAGTATAAAACATATTTCTGAGACTGCTGTTATCATATAAGTTAGACACATGAGCACTTTCATGGATGACACTGCATACTCATGGAATGCCATGCTTACTAATACATGCAGGACGCCTCCCACAGCAATCTGCCCTTGCAAGGCAACTTGGGGGGAACCCCGACACTCTGGAGGTAAAAAAGGAGTGGAAGGCATGCTTACAGCCATTTCAGGGTTAGAGTGCAACTTCAATCACGATCATCATTGTTCTGTACAACTATTCAAGTGATCCCACATGCTGCTTGAATAGACTTCAGGTGGAGTGAATCCAAATCTTCCCCTCAGTTACAGCTTGCCTTTCCTTTCAGATTCTTCTTAAATTAGTGAGTGGCTTCGATAGTAAAGCAGGCCTAAGGGAGGCTCTGCTCTGTTCTCATGTTAAATTTTTATCACAAGACACAGTCAAGACCTCAGCCTTCACATGGCGAGTGCTAATCTCATTAGATTCCATTTTCCTACAGCAGAAAGCCATAAGCCTATTTGGTAGCTAAATTTCTATACTTCTTGCCACAACTAATGATTGAAAACTAACTTTAGAAGCTGTTTTTGTTTGGTGTGTGTGTGTGTGTGTGCGCGCGCGCGCGCACGCATGTGCATGTGGTCTGCCCTGAACCCCAATTATTGCTCAAATTCACGTGTTACATGTGGGTTCCCTTTTTCCACATACTTCACTGTCAATCCTTGGGGACAAGGGGACATTAGCTGCAGGGCTCCTGAGGCATACCATCTTTTCCAGAAATTCCACACTGACCCCAGACAAGAGGCGCAGTACCGTTGCCACTGTTAGTACCACAGTGTCACAGGAGGTTAAAACAAGGGCCTACATGCAAATTCAAAGAAAGCAAACGAAGAGAAGCTTGTAAAAAATAGCCTTCTACTGTGTGTTTGAGAGCAAAAGTAGTTCAGACATCTCAATTTTAAGATGCATGAATGGTTGAAAACCACAGCAGGGATATAGGACTCAGTGAATATCAACACTGTTTGGAATATGAGAAAAATAACAATGGCAATAACAGCTATAGAATTTCTATGAAAAAAGCACTGGCCTTTGGGGCAAACTTCTTTTTCACATTTCACTGGAAACACAGGAATCTTGCCTCCTCTACCTACCACTTAGTCTCTGGCCTGAATAAATACCTGAATGAACAAAGTTGGAGGAAAAAGGACTTGGCCTCCTACTCTGTCCCTAGGAAAGACTGGCTCCTAAGAGGCCACCTCTAAATACTGGGACCACCCTAGTCATCAAGGAGCTATCATCACATGCAGGCCCTTGAGGTCCATACCTGTCCATTTATGTCACTGCAGTGAGTCATGGGAGGCACCTAGACAGCTGACACTAAGAAGTAACTCAGGAAAGCGACTGCGCCAGCCTGAACACTCTGAGCTCTGAGCACTTCACAGCAACCTCACCAAACTTTAGGGAACAGCGAAGGCTGCAGATGAAACGCAGAGAAGCAGTTCAACCTTGCCCATACAATGAAGCGTCAGTAAAAAAACAAAGAAAAAAACCTCCACAGCACCAAAGTTCAGCGAGCCTCCCCGGTCGGCAACACTCTGTACACAGTGCACACCAGGGTGTGCATCTGGATCTCTCAGAATCCACGCTCAACCCATGTACAGTGCTTTTCCGAGCTCTGAGTTTTAACAAATTACTAAACCTGAGGGTGACATTGGGAAACCCTTGAAAGTGTATGTGGCATCAGAGATCTTGGGCCAATTTAGGACTTACCTTGATTTTGGCCCACTCCAAAGTAGCACATTTTCACAAACTGGCAGACACACCATCACCAACTCTGCTGCTTCCTTCACAGACCATTCCTGGAATTTCTCCTCCACAATATACCATACTTTTATCTATACTGATCAACTTCCATTGGGAGACAGTGACCTATGCAGGCCACACCTGTTTTTTATGGTCACACAGTCAGAGTCCCCACTGACTAGTGCTGTAATTTCAGGCGTCCTGAAAACGCCATTTTTCATAATGTTGCTTCTAGCTTGTAGTATATTATGATTTGCTAAAATACTAACCCTGGTCATATTAAACATAACTAAGAAAATGTTACTCATGAATGACACACACCGATCACTGCTCCGTCCATGTTTCCTTAGAAATATATAAATTTTTCTTAATTTGTAAGATACTGAATATACTAATGTTTTTGCTTTTAATTTTTTTCTCCAAGTTGAGAGGGAAAGACTTACTGAGCCAATCCTAACATTTTAAAGCTGATACTTTCAGTTTGGATTTCTGAATCAGAAAAGGAGTTATAGGTCCAAAAAAACTTTCAGAATTGGTACAGTGGCTTTAAGCCTGAAGAGGCAGAAAGCACACTTTCTGTGATGGCTTCCAAAGCTGCAGCACACCATGCTTCCTGGGGATGGGACACTGATTTTTCTTTTTCCTTTCCCTTTTGTTTTCTGAGATGGCTATGGTCAAGAACTAAAGAACCATGGGCTCTGTGCACCCATTATGGGTGCTGCAATGTGGTAGACTGCCTGAGAACTTCATAACCAAGAAGATGCATTCCCACAGAAACACAATCTTAACCACCAGCTGTCTAAATCAATGAATGAGCCAAGGCCACGGTCCCTACAATAGCTGTTAAAAGTAAGGGTGTGTCTCTGTCCGTGTGCAGGTGCATATATGTGCATGTGGAAGCAGGGGGTTGACACTGACTGTCTCTCCACAAAACTGGGACTTCACCGACTCAGAAGCCTGCAGTGCTGGGTGCACAGGCTGTGCTGCTGCTCCTGGTTTCCACGTGAGACCTGAGATCCCACCCCAGGTCCTCACATTTTGCAGAGCAAATGTGTCATTGACTGAGCGCTCTTCCTCTCTCAGAGAGGTAACTTTAACTTTGTCTTTATAGCAATATTATGTGACCGGATGTACAAGTCCATCTAAATTACAGAGACTGGCGCTCCACTCCACCAATTCTAGAGTACTAAAATTCTGTTCACATTTTTCTTATATACAAAAATCTTTCTTCTCCATTGTCTCCATCTCCATAAGAACCCTAATATGCAAAGGCCTGTTCCATCTGTGCAGTCAGGTTTTGATTGAAACTCACAGCTTAACAATAATCAAGTAAAAACATCCACTGGATTAAACAGTTTGTGCTAAAATATCATGAGCAAAATCTAAAATACTCTCTATTTAGGAGCCATCTGTTGGCCAACTGCAAGTTGTCTCATGCAAGGCTGAAACAAACGCCATATTTACATATCATCTCCATCAGACTGCGAGCAAAGCCTCTGTTTTACTATCAAGTTCATTCGGCATAAACATCCCCATCTGGAACGCTTTCCTCTTCTTCCCTACCTTTCGTCCCCCCCCTCCCTTTCTTTTATGTGTATGGGTGGTCTGCCTGCATGTCTGTGTACCATGTCCATGCAGTATTGGTGGAGGCCAGAAGCAGGCATCAGATCCCTTGAAAATGGAATTATGCATTCTTGTTAGCAGCCAGCCAGGTGGGTGCTGGGGACTGAATGTGGATCCTGACATGGCAGTAACTGCTCTTAACCACGGGACCATCTCTCCAGCCCCATTCCCACTTTGAGATAGGGTCTTACTGTGTGGTTCAGGCTAGCCTTAAAAATTGCAATTTTCCTGCCTCCGCATCCCATTTAACCATCACACCCTAGTCTCACTGGAAGTTTTCATGAGAAAAATACTTGGTGTGAAAAATTGTTCTTTGGGTTTCTGTGCATATATTTTAGTTGATTACAGGCAACAAAACCCATCAGATATGCAAGGAAAAAAATTAGTGGAATAAATTTAAAAAAATCACCTATGAACAAAAAAGCCATACATACACTAAGTGTCATCTATTTATTTTTACAATCCTGTTTTATCATCCCATGGTAACTACTTTTACTGCTTCAAAACTGCTTCTTAGATTTACATATACTTAGAATACTAGAGTTAGAAACAAACACGGAGGCCCATCCTACTGTCAACATTGGAGAGCTAAGAAATAAAATGACAGCTAGTGATGGCAACACAGACAGACAGATGTGAGCTGTACTGGAGACAACCTAGTCACTCGCAGATGCCCTCTCCACATGTGCTTTAACTGTTTTGGATTGGATTTAACTGTTACAGATTGAGTATACTAAAATATGAAAAATATAGAAAACAGAGATCCATAATCCCATGATGTCTTTCCCATAGTCTTTTACTTTCCCTTTTTTTACAAATACCATTGTATAATTTTGCAAAACTAAGATCTACACGTATTATATTTATGGATCTGGTTTTCCCTTTACATTAGAACAGACTTTAATGATTATAACAACTTTCTTATGTTACAAACCGCCTTCATATGAATCCCTGTGTTTCTTGTTATTTCCTCAGAAGTAGATTTACTGGGTGAAAGAGTGTTTCGATGATTCTGCTACGGGCAGCCATGATATCATCTGGAAGGATGCATCATGAATGAGCTGGTAATGCCCATTTCACTGTCTCCTCACTGTATTTTGCAGTATTTTGCTAATGCCAGGCAAAATGGTTCTTTAAATTTACATTTATTCATTAATACAACTGCACATTTCCATCCATCCATCCATTATCATCTGTACTTCCTCTTGAATTTATAATCCATTTTTATCATCTGTCTACTTAAAAAATGTTTTACTAGAGAAAAATATACACACAGAAAAGCATGTTTTAAAGTGCACAGCGGTTCAATGAGTTTTCTCCTAAATGGAACACACCCACACAAGTGCACCCATCAAAAGACAGAACATGAGCAGTCCCCCAAGCTTCCACACATCCCTTAGAAGCACTAATTCTCTCTCCTAAGAACCTTTATTCTGATGCCAATGAGTTTTGCCTGGTTTTGTGCTCCTCCCCCTTTTCATACAAATAGTTCTACTGTTTTTTTGTTTTTTTTTTTAATTAGTAAAAACTAGGCACAGGTTGGGCGGTGATGGCACATGCCTTTAATCCCAGTACTGGGGAGGCAGAAGCAGGCAGATCTCTGTGAGTTCAAGGCCAGACTGGTCTACAAAGCTACACAGAGAAACTCCATCTTCAACAAAACAAAACCAAACAAAGACTAGGCATTGTACAGTTATGATCCCAGCACTTGCAAGGCTGTGGCAGAACATTATGAGTTCAGGGTCAGTGTGGGCTACAGAAAAACTTGTAATAAAACAACAAACAACAAAAATCTCAAAACAAAGGAAACAAAGGTTAAACTGAATTAGCTAAAATTAGAAAAGTACACATGCACAAGATTAATGAGTGATCATAACTGATGACTCTGCAAGCAGATATACAAAGAAACCAATCGTGTGGGGGGGCCCATCCTCATTTTAACTGAAGAAAACAACAACCAAATGAACAAAACCCCTCAGACCCCAAGTCCTGCAAACATGCTCTCATGCCACATGCATGTCCACACGCACAGAGAGGGAGACTAAGAATGCTTTACTGAATGATGCAACGTGCCAGTCTCTGCTCTAACACAATCTCACAATCCAGCAAGACAGGAAGCTGAAGTAGAGAGTGCTATTTTGCCAGACTGCAACAAACAGCTAGTAAGTGTCCAAATAAGGATTTGGTTCCTGCACTGCTGGCATCTGAGGGCAGGTTCTTATCTATCCTCCCTGACAGCCTAGTGAGTTTTGGGGCACCTAAATGCTTCACTATACATCTTTGTGGTCACCACTTTCTAAATCTTCAGAGGCTAACACACATGCTCAGTAAATATTAATTACTTGAGTAAATGAAAGACTTCACTGTCAATTTTCCGTGCTTTCCCATCTTTTAAATATGATTTATTACGCCTTTTCCTTTAGAAAGAAGAGTGCCCTGAAAGCCAAAACACCACTCCCTCACTTCTCAGTGGCTAAGAGAAAATTTTCACTCTGTAATTGCACAGACTCCTGCAGCTTACTAGTTTTCAATAGTGCTTTGTGTGAGCTCACCAAGAAGGAACACAATGCAAGTCGCTCTTCACAGCACAGACCGTTGGTGCAGCATGTTTACCGTGAAGAGGAAACCCCTTGGAATGACATGCAAGGCTTTGAGAGTCTCCCTTTTCAATAGGAGTAGCTCCATGTTTCCCAGGCAGCTCAGATCTGCAGCCTGCAGCTCCCTGACCACTGACTACACAAGATCAGTTCCCAGATATGAGTGCTCACTAAGCTCACCAACTGGATTACCTCAATAGAAGGTCAGTCATAGCAACAGACTGTATATACTAGATAGCTTGTCGGACCAAAGCTTGTCGGTTGGTGGGCATAACATGCTAACTGCTGAAAAATTATTATAGTTTCAGACACTGACAGGTTGACAGTTTTGATGTTATTTTGTGTTAGGCAGAATATTCATCTTATTAAAGTTATATTCCCTCAAATAACACTGATTTTTTTTTAAGATACCAGCACATATAAATAAATGTGTAAAGATAACACTGAACTTTTAGTAGCCATGTGGTGAGAACATAAGGACTGTGGGCTAATATACACAATGATTAACTTTTATTCTCTGCCTCCACTGCACAGAAGTCTTCCTTCATGTAGGCAGGGCCCATGTGCCTTCAATGAAATTATCTAACAATGTACTGTGTGTGTCTGTGAGTGCATGTGTGTTTGTGTATGCATCACATTTTATAACCTCATTGGTGAATGACCCATGATTGTCTATATGCTACCTGGACGTGACAAGGAATCCCTTTATGTTACAGACATAGGGCAGTGAAAAAACACACACATAATAATTAAAGGTAACTAACAAGCATAAGTAAGTTGAGAGATAATGGTTGGATAAATTTAAATATCATTACAAAATTAAAGATCTGTATAAATCAGGCTTTTGTTCGAAGAGGCACTACTGAAGACAAAGAATTCATATCAATTACTTGTTTTTTCATAAGAAAGACCATATATACCAAATGGTCCTAGATGTTACATGGAGGTCACTTACGTTGATGACTGATGAAGAAGTTGACAAGTTTAGACCTTCAAGATCAGCTATCAAGCTTGGAGAAAGGGCTGGTGTAGGAAGGACAACTGGGGTGGATACTGGGTTAACTGGAAAAAAAGGCCCACATAAGTAAATGTACATGAAAATTTAAAATTCATATTGTTAAAAGCAACATTTTATTTTGTTAGTAAATCTAATTAAATTACTCTGATTAGTGAGTGTATGACAATTCTATTTAACATCCTGATTTAGTCAAGTTTTTACTAAGTAACAGAGTGATTAGTTTCAAAACAATAATGACAAACCTATAACAAAACAAGGTATAAATGTCTTGAGTAATGGTTTTTGAAAATTTGTATCGCTAACATTTATCACCGAAGAACTTCACTAAAAGAAAGTGGTAAGGCACATTCCACATTAACATAAAGAAAAATGTAAGGAGTGATTTCCAGCTGGGTCAGGCTTTCTAAAGGATGCTTAACTCACAACTTCAGTTTTCCTCCACTCCAATCAATTAGAGTCCAGGCTGGATAATGCCCTCTGGTTACACACAGCCACAAAGCTGTGTGCTAAAGCTGGCATGCACCTAAGAACAGAAACCTGGATCTTGAAAATCTGTTCAAACCAAAAATCCAATGACGTAGCTTGATTATCATTCCCAAGATGTTAGTCCATATCATTCAGCCTACTTACAGGACACTTCAGGCTCCACCTCCCCTCTGCCACACCCAGTTACGTGGACAAACTCTGACAACTGTACTTCTCAGGTAACACAGTTTGCCCCTTTTTGAGTTTGTTTTGTTTTTGTTTTTGTTTTTTCAAGACAGGGTTTCTCTGTGTCCCTGGCTGTCGAGGAGCTCACTCCACAGACCAGCTGGGATTAAAGGCATGTACCACCACTACCAGGTTCATTGTGCTCCTTTAATGTTTTGGTTTCTATTAGCTTATGAACACTTCACCTTACTGGCTTTTAGCTTTTAGTACAGTCTTAACTACTGAATTGGAAAAAAAAAAAAAAAAAAAAAAGCTAGAACACACAAAAGTTTTAGCTTCCAACAAATTCTCTCTCCAAAGTAACAGTAACTTTACTCAACTTGCCTCCACTTTTCATATTCTTTCTCTCTTTTTAGTCTTACAATATCCCAGGGATTAGGCAGAAAAGGAATTAACTCATAAAGCTAACAATGAAATGTTTCTTTTTCAAGATAAGGCTTCTGTGTTCAAGTAACTTATGAGAAAAAAAGATACACACCCTTTAAAAAACAAAGCAACACTACAGTTTGTCAGTGACAGTGGGAAGAAAGGAACCCTTTAAAGGCAACCTCAAACCAAGCCCACACACAACAGAAGCACAGAGGTGGGATTGGGTGCCTGTGGGAATGAAGTCCTTGGTTCCCTCATGGCTTTGTATTTAGCATGGCTGAAGCAATGGTAACACAACCCCAGGCTATGTAGAACTTACCTGTAAAACAAAGGTATGTGTGTGTCTGTCCGTACGTCTGCCCACCCGTCCGTCCATCCACAAGGTGGTTGGAGGACAACCTCAGCTTACCCCTTGTTTGAGGCAGGTGTCTCTTCTCTATTTACTGCTTTGCACCCAGGCTAGCTGGCTCTCCTGGCTCCCCTTCTGGTCTGCTGTAAGAGCGCTAGGCTTACAGGTGTGTGCTAATGCATCCAACCTTATGTGTTTCTGGAGGTTTCAAAACCCCATCTTCATGGTAGCATGGCAAGTGCTTTACTGACTGAGCCACCTCCCCAACCCTATATTTTTAAGACTTTTAACAAAACACTCTTTTCTTTGATAGGGTATGTATAATATGACAATTACCAAATAACTCTTCTGACTTAAATTCTGGTTCAAAATGGAATGCAGCAGCAGTAACCAAGGGCTGATATGCTGCTACTCAGCTTGTCCCATCACTTGCTGCTGTCATCATTAACCCTTAAAAACACTTGCCATGTACAGGTGCAGATGCAAATGCTTCCACACACAGCAATACATTCAGTCCCCAGGACACTATTTGTTTAATTCTGTAGACCCAGCCAGCAACTAAGTGGCAGTGGATGTGATGGTTAATGTTAGTTATCAATGTGAGTGGATCTACAATCAACATATGAATTGTTGGGGATGTGCCTGAGGAAATTTCAAGATCAGTTCAAGTGCAGTGTTAAGACCCACCCAAAATGTGGCAGCATCTTCCAGTGGCAGGCCAGATTAATAGATATTTGCTTCTTGCCTGTTTGCCTTCACGTTGAGCTGCCAAGTTCATCTACCCTATTGACATTTTGCTCCTTGGGCTGCAACTGTCATTCATCACTGATATTTAAGTCCAGTTTCTTCAGCCTTCCAATGAGAACCAAAGACCAGTGGCTCTCGGAATTCTCCAGACCTTCAACAACAAACTGGGACTGCCAAGGCACCCAGCCTTATAGACTGAGCAGCTGCCAGGCTCTGGACCTTTTCAGTGTGAAGGCAGAAATGCTGGGAGTACCTAGACCACGTCATGCAAGCCAATCTGGGAAGTGCCTTTCAATGTGCATGCGCTGACTAACACAGAAGTCAAATAAACTGTAACACAGCTAAGAAGCGAAAAGAACTGAGATTGGACCTCTCCACTGTCCAGGCATGGTGGACCACATCATTAATAATTGCAGAGGCAGGCAGATCTCTGTGAGTTTGAGGACAGCCTGGTCCAAACAGTGAGTGAGCTTCAGATTGGCCCAGGGTACATAGCGAGACTGTCTCAAAACAGAAAGCAAAGCCTCAAGCTTTCTATTGTCCACTTAGCCACCTTCCTCTATGCCCTACCGGCACAACACTCAGCAGCGTAATCAATACCAGAGACAATGAGGCTTAGGAAGAAGTACTACTCACTGTCTGGAAAGGCTTCAGAACTAGTTGAACCAAGGATGTAATGAACGGTAAGTTGGTATAGGGGACGAAAAGATTCATTCCCACCCCAAAGGCAGAAGGTATCACTTTCTTGAAGTCCAACAACAGACAGCAGGTCATGTATTCGTCTAGCATGGGTATTATCTCCTGACACCCATAGAGTCAAATAACTTCATAGTCTTAAGGGCAAAGCCGACAACTCTTGAGCCCTGGGGAAAGTTCACATTCAAACCTAACAGCCAGCATTAAGAATGCCATATTGGCAGTCTATGGGACCTCTTACAGTGGAACCAGCATTTATCCATAGTGCACAAATGAACTCTGGGAACCCATTCCCTATGGAAGGCTATTCTCTCAGCCCAGATACAGGAAGGAGGGCCTAGCCTCCCCCCAATGATGTGACAGACTTTGATGACCCCCTCAAGGAAGGCCTCACTATCCTTGGGGAGTGGGTGGGAGGTGGGTTGGGTGGGTCAGTACAGGGCATAGGAGGATGGGAGGGAGAGGGAATGGATGGCATTGATATGTAAAATAAGATTGGTTCTATTAAAAAAAAAAAAAAAAGACTGACAATTTAGAGGCATAGGCAGAAACCAGAAAGAAAAAAAAAAGAAAAAAGAATGCTGTATTATGAATTAAATGAGGGATGGCATAGATGGACATTCTTCTAATTCATTGAGCAATATTATGTACCTCTTGAGCGAGCGGCTTTTGTTATGGCATTTTCATGTATGTATATGATATACTTGGGTCATATTACCTTCATTTACCTGCCCCCATCCCTTTCCTTTTCTACTGTAGTCTTCTGTGTACTCTCATGATCTTCCGCCACCCACCCCCCAGATGCCATATGAGACAAAACATGCAAGGCTTGTGTGCGATCCCACCTCATTTAACATGACTTCTCGTTCCATCAATGCAGCATACACCCTGCATCTGCTTCACCCAACCACAGTGACATCTGCTCACACCAAACCTTATTATCTTAGCTAACATGGTGAAATAGGTTCAGTTTCTCTATAGTAAGTGTTTCTCTGTATTAGAAACTTCTTTTTGTTTGTTTGTTTCTGATTTTTCAAGACAGAGTTTCTCTGTGTAGTCTTAGCTGTTCTGGATCTAGCTTTGTAGACCAGGCTGGCTTCAAACTCACAATGATCTACCTGCCTCTGCCTCCCAAGTGCTATGACTAAAGGCATGTGCCACCAACACTCAGTTTATTACACACTTCTATTTTTCTCTATTAAGAATTACAATGTGTATTATAATACACATTGTAAATAGAATGGATCTATGACAAAATGAGGTAGCCCCCAAACAACTCACCCCCCATACAGAAAAATACACTGAAAATTAGAGCAGTTTAACATTCATGAACTTTTATTTCCAACTACTCTCCTCATACAGGATCGTCCTAGCAACGAAGTTCACTGCACTACTCAATTCCCGCCAGGCTGGATGATTTAGGAATGGCGACTATATACACTAAGGTTAGTAAAGTTATAGGTGTCTGAATTCTTAGAAATATATCTGTCTGAATGAAGACTTTCCGCAGTTAAAACACTGAAGGAAGAGCTGCACTGGCCAAGCAAGGCTTGTAAGCCACTGTGGCAAGTAGAAGATGGTGCTGGGTTTCTCTTGTTCCTCTCCTAGTTCCCTTCCAGTGTCAATCCCCACAGTCAGGACCTTACAATGTAGATACTGTGAGGCAGAATCATTATCTGGTAATGCAAGGACAAACTACCGAAGTAAGACAGGTCTAATACACTTGGCTTGGTGCTCTACTCACGTGACAGAGCTGACATGCTGAACCAATGAAAGGCACCGATGCAACTGGCTGTCACTTATAACAGATGCTTCTAAAGTTTGGGAAATCTACATGACAAGTACTATCCCAGTACAGAGCACAGGGAAGGCATGAATACAGAACAAAGGAAGTCCCAGTACTTACAATCGTCTAGATCTAGAAGGAAAACATCTCTGGGGGGAGGATGTCTTTCTTGTTGGGGCTTTCTTTCTTTTGCCTGTAAAATATCAAAACCTCACTTACTTCAGATCTTGTCTAAAGAAAACCATGAAATATTCTTACCACTACAAAACAAGCATGCTTTTGCTTCTTAGTCTTAGAAACAAAAACACAATTTAAACTTCTGCATAGGGATACAAACACTTTCCTGAATCAAAATTTCTGTGTTAGCATCCTGTACTTCTTACCCATCACACAAACTGTGTTTAAAGACCATAAAAGACCTTTAGAAGAAAATATAAATGTAATAATTACTTTAAGACCCTGACACCTTTTTTTGTTGGCTAAAAATACAATGTGGCTCTCATTAGAAAGTGAATAAACATTCCTAGAAATAATTGTTAAACAGTTTTACATAAGAAAAAAGAATACCAAACAATACATGGGTAGTGCTGATGAATCCTCAGGCTTATAACAGGCTGCCCTCCTCAGGTAAGCCTGAGAGGCACTCAGGAGATACTCGGTATCCCTATGCTGGGCTGTCTCAGAGGTCTTCCCACCATTAAAACAGCATCTCCAACTCTTGCTCTTTAGTATGGAAAACAACGCATTCCCTTTCTTGAGTTATAGAGAGTAAATACTTAACACATGCCTACCTAACAGTAGTTAGTGCTTCTTCCTTGACAAAGTAGCTTATTCACTGTTTATGAACATTCATCACCATGGAGTGACACAAAGGCCTTATGCTAGGCTACCTAGCATAATAAAATTAGTATAACTGGGTTTTACTATAATTGCGTTTGTACAGTGTTTGCTGTAAAACACCCACATCAGAGCCATGTATAATACTTAGTGGAGACAGGATTTCTGGCTAGCCACCTTAGCTTAGTAACTTACAGTATAAACACCATCTCAAAAAGTAAGGTGGAAAGCAACGGAGAAAGATACCCGACGATGATCTCTGGCGTGTACACATAAAAACAGGAGAATGGACACCTATACCCACAGTGTCCCCATACACAGGAACACATAACTAAGAACATTTAAATAGCACAGTAAACAAAGAAGGCCAACACAGAACAGTGCATTAAACTGATAACATCCGCATTAGTGTTGCTTAATCTGTCTGCCTTTTCTTTTATATGAATTCTCAAATTAAAAAAAAATTGACTTCTTTTTGTCCATTCATTCAATAGATATGTATAGAATTTCAAATGTGTATCAGATTCTGTATTCAGCAATGGAAATAATAACCTAGACAAAGTCCCCACTCTCAAATAAGAGAATTTTAAACTCATTGTTAGCATTATTCATTGTGCCACTGAAGCAAAAGGCCTACTTGAGTGCTGGTGCACTTACAACTGTGCACATACATGAGCACCAACATACATAGAAGTAAGCTGTGGTGTTGGGGTAGAGTGTGCTGCTGTCACAAAGGACCCGAGTTCAGTTCCTAGCACACACATCAACAGCTCACAACCACCTGTAATTCCAGCTCTGGGGTATCCTTCACCATCTTCTGGCTTCTTCGATGTATGCGAGCATATGTATACATGTGTGTGTGCACACACAACCAACCAACCAACCAACCACACACACACACACACACACACACACACACAAACTCAGAAAAGCATCTGGGAAATAACGTTTTCAAGTGACTGAAGTTCTACTTTTATTTTCCTTTATGCTAATATTTAGACAACTGTTCAAGGATTATATAAGAATACACATTAAAACCAAAAAAGATCATAACTAAAAGAAAAAAAAAATCAGTATTATTTCCTTCTACGTTAAACACAAAACATCAAATGAGTACCAATGTCTAGTCTTCAGGAAAAGAAAGAGAAGATAAATGTTTGTTTTGAGACTGAAATTTAAGTTACAAGGAAATGAAAGCAGATTCAGAATAAAAAGGCCATTACTACCAGACTTCATCCCTGTGAATAAAAACATAACCAAAAGGTTATCAGCATGTGGCTCATTAACACTCTGCACACAATGGGTGCAGTGTCCCACCAGCTACAATGACAAAACTATCTTCATCAAAGTGTAACCTGAAAATCAGAAACCTATCAAATCAACAAAAACAGTAAGGTTAGGGTGGAAGGCAAGTCTACACCCCATGTTCCACTTCAAGACTGTACCCGTGTCCGTTCAACACAGCTGGTCACACACAGCACAGAGGAGAGCTACAAGTGAGTCTGGGATCCTCTCTTATCAGAAGCCTAGAGCAGAGGGGCAACAGGCTCGAAAAAGGACAGAATTCCATTGACTTTCTGAGAAGAGCAAGTAAGTAGTTAGTGCAATACAACAGCAACAGATGACCGCCATTTCCACCAAATTGGAAAAGCCTTGCATTCCGAATCAAGCCTATAAAAGGCTTCATGATATGCAAGCATGCTCCTCATACACTGTATTTCATTTTTCATTTTAAAAAATCCATAGTAAGTTCACAACATTTTCATACTCAAAGGATCTACTATAAAAATAAAAATCTGAATTCTAAACAAAGAAGTTAAGAGCCCTATTCCATCAAACATTTCTCCATTTGCAATTCATCTTTGTAATAGAGACAGAACCTGGGCAAATGCATATAGGACTTGAGGCAGGAGATTTTTCTTGCTCAATGCATAATTCATGTGCTCCGCCTGCAAAGTGTGTAAAATGAGGATTTCACACCGCGGCATGAGCCACGGAGCTGCGGAGAAAAGGCAGATGAAATCATATTTTACTGTGTGAATTTTATTTCTTAGCCTCCCAATATTTATACAAAAGCACCATTGACAAACCAAACACACTGACAGATCACCCACTGGCTCCATTGTGTTAGGACTTGAGAGGAGATCAAGCAGAAAGATAGACAATTTGTTTTTGTATATATATATTTTTAAACAGAGGATTAGGTTTTTAACAGCTGAGTGACTGTATTTGACTTGTATAAGGACAACAGTTACTGATCTTAAGATCTTGCTGCAAAAAATACCTATTTATCAATTCATCGCCTTCAAATCCTCATCTTGTTTCTAGGGTATTAGATTACACACCTCAACGCAGGAACATTTTCAAAATGGGATAAAAAATCAGAACGTTAAGAAACTAACTTCTAGTTAATATATTTCATTTAAAAGTAAATACAGGATCTTAAGTTCTAAATACAAACAAAAATATGAACAGTATCTCGCTAAAGAGTTTTCACGCGTTATGAACATCCATTTGCATACCGATTACAGAAAAGCTAAGTAGAAAAAAGACATAAAGTGATGAGCAGTAGATATGCTTCTATGTACAAGGTTCAAAATTTACAAAGACACAACAGTATGAACAGTAGGAAAGTTTATCAAACCCTCACTGCTCTTAAATCCAGAGCAGATGAATGCTAATGAGCAATGCAAGGGGTGTAACAACCCTCCCCAGCAGAATTCACCTGCCTCCTCCCACAAGGCCGCTTGCTTGACAGTTTCCCTTTGTTTAAAAGATCTCAACTGAAATCAAATATTTCTTTGTTTGAGAATTTAAAATATGAACTCAGTTGAGAAAGACAAACATTGAAAGAGACAAAGCCTTAAATTTTTATAATAAAAACCAACATTCAATAGTCACATAAGTTAGAGTTGCAACCCCTGTAAAAAGCCAGTGAGCAGACAAACCCGTCCTTCTCAAAGAACAGAAACCAGACTGAAAACGGTTCCTCTGACGCATTTACAGGGTCATTTCATACAACCTGCCTTTTCACTGAGACTCCCTCACAGATTAGTTACCTCCATCACCAAGTCTTTACAGTAAGGCAATCTTAACATGCTGACAGTCAGAAGGTAGGCACCAGACCAGTGACTGGTTCTGAGATCACCGGGAGTGGTCATCAATGTCACCATATCTCCCACAGAGGAACAGCAAAGTTCTAAGACACATAAAATCTGGGATGGTTACAGACATCGAAGATACTGTGAGGAATACACAGATTCCAGTGTTTTCCATACTAGTCCACACATTAACCTCATGACCCAGACATAGAAATATTTTAAACATGTACTAAGTGTTAAGTTCAAGAATACTAAATACTTGCTTCACACTTATTTCACACTGATAAATTATTATGCCTTAATCATACTGAATATAACTAAAACATTGTTAACACGGGACTGGAGTGATTCGTCAGCTGGCTAGTGCTTGCCATGCAAACATGGAGACCTGAGTTCTGATCCTCGACACCCACATACAGAGCCAGGCACTTCCCTGACTCTAAAGCTAGCACCTGGGAGGCTGACACAGGAAAAACCCAGTGTCACTGGACAGCTAGTCTAGCCAAATCCAGGAAGTAGAGGTTCAGTGACAAGTCTTGTCGTAAACATAGGTTGGGAAACAATTGAGGAAGATACCCGACATCAACCTCTGGCCTCAACACACATGCATGCACACATACCGTGCACCCACACAGCACATACACAGCTACCACACAATCCCCCAGACAAAACATTGCTAATATGTATAAAGAAATATGTACATTCACAGTACATTGTAATCATGATTTCAGATAACCACCTTACTCACTGATATCTCTCTCTGTAGGAGTCCGCACACACACCACAGAGACTGCAGCTAATGTGTCAACAGCAGAGCATGACTCCACTGACATGACCTTAGGACACAGGAACACCCTAACAAGCTGCCTAGGTTCACTGAAGGGGAAACGATCTGACAACCTTAAAAGCATTATTTTAAATAAAATGTCCAACACATATTACCTTGCAGAACTTTTTTTTCTTTTTCTTTTTTTTTTTTTTTGGAGACAAGGTTTCTCTGTATTGCTTTGGAACCTGTCCTGGAACTCGCTCTGTAGACCAGGCTGGCCTCGAACTCACAGAGATACACCTGCCTCTGCCTTTCCGAGTACTGGGATTAAAGGCCTTTCACTACCAATACTTGGCTGCAGAATGTAACTATTTTATGTTACAAAATAATCTAAGATACAGGGATATAAATGAGAATCACTTCCACATATAATGTCTGAATTGCTAAGTTTTTGCTCTATTCTTCCATATAAAAATATTATCCTTTACACTGTATAACGTATGTAAAAGTGCTTAACATATGGAGCTACTCAAAGTGATTTTGTGGGGCTAGAGATGGTTTAGCGGTTAAGAGCATGGGCTGCTCCTGCAGGGGACCCAGGTTCAGTTCCCAGCACCCACACAGTGGCTCGCCAATGTCTGATACTCCAGTTCCCAGGGTTTCCTACTCCTTACAGCCAGTGTGGACATGCATGCACATGCAGGGAAACACTCAAACAAAATAAAATTAATCTAAAAACCAATTTTGCTAAAGTTTTATTCCAAGTATTACTTGGAATAAACGAATTATTTTCTAGAAATGATGACACTCCAAACATTTCTCAGGCACATTTCAGAAAAGAACACCTGCACATAAAAGTGCACTTGCCCATAAAATAACTAAATTGGAGACAAGGTCATGTTCGATGGCCATTACTGATCACAAGACAGTATTAAGTGACAAACCCTCAAGGAATACAGATGTCCAGGAGTGACGCCCTCCCAACACTACTGTTTTAGTTGTCTGCAGTCACTGTCCACTAGAAGGGAAGACCACAGACTAACAGGAGGCCACTTCCTCCTTGCCTTCTACTTTCTTTAATAAGAGAAATGCGCAAAGATGAACAAAGGCTCAGAAACAGCCAAGCACATAGTTTCTTAAGAGAAGTGTATTAGGCCAGCATATGAGTAAATTAAAAGAGCTAGGCAGATGTAAACATGGTGGGGGAGGAGCTCACAGAACTCAAATGGCAGCTTGACCCTGCCGCTGTGCTGAAGGTGACAGTTAGGAAAACATCAGTCTGAGGGTGACTACAGCAAAGGGCTACAGAGCTGAAGAAGAGTGGGTGCAGACCGTAAAAGGAAGAAACTCTAGGGGTCCTGGCAACCATCTAAGCATGTAGAGTGGGAGAGTCAGGAAGAAAGACCGCGGGCACCGTGTAAGCACACAGTTCTTGTTGTGCCTGGGTTAAAAATCCAGCAGCCCCAGCAGGGCCTAACTATTTGGTCTAGATCTGGGGAGAAAATCTGAAGTACAGCAACAGAGAAGTATTACTATGTCAGTACTTTGGTGGACGATACTAGCAAAGCAGGTCAGGAAACATGCAACGGTTTCAATACTGTTTAAAAGAGGCAGGAAACCTGCAGGGATCCTGATCATCACAGAGCAGTGTCTGTAGAAAGTGGGTTACTAAGAAGTAACTGGGTTGAGATGTAGGAGATGAAGGGCATGGAAATCATTGTTTTTACACTCCATGTTCCTCTTCTGGCTCCCTTTAAAGGCTGGAAAGCACTTGAGGGGTCTGGATGGCAGAAGAGAAACTAGTGGATAAAAATTAAAAGTGAAGAGAAGGTAGATAGATGCTGGCTCACAAAACGAGGTCAAAGGAAGCAAGCCTTATTCTTGGCTAAAGGGACAGAGCACCTACTCAGAGCTACGGTAAATGGAGATTGAGTAGAAAAGACAGAGTGGCATGTGACTCACGACTGTCTGCTGAATGAGGATACAAACTAGGATTGCAACTGAAAACTTTCAATACTGTTTAAAAAGAGTAGAAAAGCACAGGAGACAAGAGCCACAGGGAGGTCAGGTAAGCACTAGTAAAATTGTGCTAAGTCTGCACTTCGTGCTGCCCTTGAGCATTTGTTTCCCTGGGAGATACTGAGGCAGCAAGGTAGGTACTGGCGTCTGCTTTATAGACAACGAGACTGAAGCATGAAGGTGTTACCTGCCAACAGGAACTCCATACTAACCTCACAGGACCACCACAAAATTAACTGTTCTGAAAGCCAATATTCAAGCTATCTCTGTCTTATGTTGATGCTCAATGCACCCCCAAATGCATTGCCCAGATCAAGGAAAAACAATAAAAGAAGATTCTAGCTTCAGAGTCAAGACAAGAATTTTCAGCACCAACACTCTGTCACACTAAATGAAGGCAAAGTGGCCACCATCTGCCTTCATTACTCATAATTTGAGCAAAAGTCATAGCATTTGACGCAAGGGGAACTTTTCCACAACTAGAAAGTCACCTATTATTAAAAAAATTGGTATACTTATGATAGAGTGGTATACACGTCAAGATATTCAGAATGAAGTGGAGATAAAAAAAATATGGTGTCTGGAAGGCTAGAATTATTGAGTCCAATTGTAAAATTAATGTAAAAATAAATAAACAAACACTGTCCTTTCTTCCTAATATAAACAGAAAATGGCATTTAAAGATAGACAAAGTACGTGATCTGGGAAAACATGAGCACAAAATAACGCACACCTTGAATTTCTCAAGAACCCTGGCTCAGGACCCTGCTCTTAACACATCATCAACTATGAAGACATGTCTAGGTCTTCTTGTGAGGCTCAGGGCAGTGGGAGCAGGGGCTGTCTCTGAATCTGTTGCCTGCTTTGGGAATTGCTTCATCCAGCCGTATGGAAGAGGAGGGGCCTAGTGACACTGAAAGCTGATATACCAGGGCTGGCTGGCATCTATGGGAGGCCTGCCTGTGATGGGAAGAGACACGAAGGAGGAATGGACGGGGTGGGGACAGAGCTGTGAGGAGAGGGGGGAGGAGAAGCTTTGGTGGGAACATCAAAACAAAACAAAACAAAAAGTAAACAAACTCAAGCAAACAAACAAAAAAAAAGAGATGAAAAAAGATGTCAGCTCCTCACTGAAGCCCCCAACAAGGAGGAAACAGAATGGACGACTAACTTCAGGGTGCCTCTGTGGGTGCTATCACTACACAGGCAGTGAAATCTACATTTTCCAACATTATAAAGCCATGTAAGAATAACTTACTGTAATTATAAATGTCATTTATGAAATACTGATTCCCCCCACCCCTGGAGTATACTTACTGTCAATATCTGAAGCTCTTTATTTAAGATGATATTTTAAATTTATTTTTTTTAAAGTAGAAAATGAGGATATGTGAAACCTTGTGTTATTACAAATCTACATTAATAATGCAAAATCTCGACAAGTTTATATGAACTTTTGAAAAACAGATAAGTTAAATTCTGTTATATAAATAAGAATTCAGTTTTAAAATAAGTTTAGCCACTTCAAGAATATTTGAAATAAAAAATAAGATAAACACTTGTAGCATTTTAAATATACTTATTCTTAACAACACTATGGATGTGGAAGGCCTACTTGAATGCATTTATTTGCATTTCTAGCTACTCAGAAGACATACTAAAGAAATTTAGAGTCATAGAATTAACAAGTAATTTTTTTTAAATATTGGGTTAGGAAGAATCCGTAATTCATCGAACGGCAACATCTGATAATCACTATTCTAGACACATGGAATGAGAAGTGATCATACGAACACTGCGTCAGTGTGTTGAAGTGTGTCTTTGTCAGTTTCTTGGCTTTCTGACAAAACACTCAACTTTCAAAAGTATTTATGCTTAACTGGAAAAAGTTACAAGAGGCAGTACCCGTCAGTTCTAGCACATGCATGATCTCATACCTGAGTAACTTTCCTGGGCGCAGGTTCATCGTCAGACTCAGATGCCGACTCAGAACCTGAAGAACTTTCTTCCATGGAACTGGATTCTGCACTGGACGATTCTGAAGCTTTAGATTTTTCATTTTTCTCCTCCCTATCTTCTGAATCGCTGTGAATAAAGATAAATTTTGAAATGTAAACTGTAAATTACTTATGTACACAAATTTAAGTAACTTTATAACACAACAAAGGTGATGTTAAAAATTCTAAAATATGAAAAGTAAGTAAGCTGCTGAGATGGCTCAGGGGGTAAAGGTCCCTGTTGCCAGTCTTCAGGACCAACACTGAGGGACAGAATTGAATCCCACAAGTGGTCCTCTGATCTCTACATGTGCACTGGAAAGCATGTGCTCACACAAAAACAAAATTTAATGAATAATAAGGGTAGTGTTACCTGAAGCCAAGTAAGTTGGAACAATTTCAAATGCAAAACCATAAAACAATACTAACCAATAAAATCAGTACCAATATAGAAAAATACTATGAGATGGCCAATTGGTTTTCTAGGAATTCAGAGCTAAAAAACAGTAAGAAGCTAGGCTGGGTTTAAATGATGTCTCAAAATATTGCTTACTGGTAAGTTTAAGGGTTTCTTATCTACTTTTGTCAACAGACCTACATATGGTAGATTTTGGTTTTTCCTAAGAAAACCAATTAAACAAGCACACAAATATGATCTTATATATAGTATATGAGAAAATATTAATTAGTTCAGAGGAAATTCTTACTTATTTAATTATAGATAGGGTCTTGCTGTGTTGCTGTGTGGCTCAGACTAGCCTCTCTTGGTCTTCTAGTCTCATATTCTCAAATACTGGGAAGAAGGTGTATGCCTCCATGCCACGCTCTAACATGGTTCTTTTGGTGTGCTGTTTCACTAAAAGTGCTACCCACTTACTCACTAGGTCAACAAGTATTTATTACTAACTTGTTCAACTCCTGCTAGGAACTAAAGATACAGACGACCCACGTGTCAACTTAAGAGTGTCCACCGTTCCCTGGAGCAGTGAGAGAAATACAATGACAACGACAAGACACACGAGCAGTAAGTGCCAAGTGCAGTGATTTATGAGAACACTCATAGGGACACCCACACTAGATGCCCAAGATTAGGAATCTTCTTGAGAAAAGGACAATTTGAGAAACAGAAATAAGGTGAGTGGGCAAATCAGGATGTACTCCTGAAAAGAATGAACTGTGTGGAGATGACAAGCTAACTGCCTGGAGATTCTGAGACTTCCTAAAGAATGCAAAGTCTAGTTACCTTCACTGATGGGCGATGTCATTCTGTATATGTTTCTCATACTGGTTAATGAATAAAGCACTGTTGGCCAATAGGAAAGGAAGATAGGAGGGACTAAGAGACAAGGAGGAAAGAGGAAGTGGTAAGGAGGAGTCAGCATGGAGAGCCTGGAGAAGGAAGAACCGCCAGCTGCCTCTCCCTGGTAAGACCATGTGGAAATACATAGAAATGGGCTAATAATTAAGACAGAGCTAGCGGATAAGGAACAAGTAACCGGGCCAACAGAATTGTATCTAATACAGAGTCTCAGTGTATTGTTTGGGGCTGGCGCGGCGGGGGGAAGGAAAACCCGTACTCCTTATACTTCACTGTGTGTTTGTGCATGTATACATGCATGTACTCACATGTATCTGCTCTTTCATTTTTTAAAAAATCTACCTTGAGGTCTAGAGACAGTTTAGCAGTTAAGAGTGTTTAGAGCTCTTACAGAAGACCTTGTGTTCAGTCTAAGCACACACGGCAGCTTACAAATCTATAACTCCAGTTCCAGGGGATCCAAGACTTTATTCTAACCTCCCCAGGCTCTTGCATGATGTGGTATACACATAAATACTCAGGCATACATACATGCATGCACACATGGACACACTCACAAGACACGCACAATCAACCTATCTGACGTTTTCTGTTTCGTTCTGTTTTGAATAATCTACGCTGGGCCAGGCAGCGTTAGGCACTCCATCCCAATAATCACTGTAGACCCTCTCATCCTGCATTATTAACCCACTTACAATAAGGGAAATGACATTTGAGGTCAAAACTTTAAGATTACACTGGCAGAAGAGGGAATCATCAACCCTGAATTCACATCTCTCTCTCTCTGACACACTATTGTGTCTGCCGTGAAAATAATTTGGAATGTAAAATTTAAATTCAGTGACAAACACTTGTCACTTCTACAGGGCAGTTTCTGAAGATACTTAAGGATTATCAAGAACTTTAAAAAGTTTTGCTGGCAACTGGTAAGCAAATTCTAAGAGACGAGATGGCTGCATGAGCCAGGAGGAGGCAGAGGGCAAGGGAAGAGGAATCAATGGTTCTCAGAATTGATTTTTGTGGAGGAAATATGATTGCTGTTTATTAAAAGCAGAGAAATGGCAACATCTCAGAGCACATGTAATTATATTTGAAGATGGAAAAATATGTTGTTTTCTCTCCTACAAAATAATGGCAACATATATTATCCCCAACTCATTGCTTAAAACATGTACTTGCAAATAAAAGGACTTAGAATGTCTTGTGGTTCGCCTTGGTGTAACAATTACTTTAAATTTAAACATAAATATTAATTTTTTTTCTGAAGGAAAAAAAACAAAACAAAACTAATATGTGATTCTAAGCATACACCACAATGGCCTGTCACCTGAGGCAACACTGCTGTGTTTTCCAGAAACAGGGACTTCCCCAAACCAGATCATCACAGCTAGCCTGATGTGAAAGCCAAGCCCAGTGTCCTCAAAGGCCAGGCGATCACAAGCCAAAGTACTCTCCTATTCTCAGGAGACATCGCTCTTGGCATTCCAGATAAGATTTTAAAGGTAAAAGTGTTATTTTATTATGCATCACTCAATTCTGATGATAATTATTGTTTACCTTACTGCTTAGAGTTTCAGATGTTAACCTAATGAGAAGAATTTACTGGTAACTAGGTTTTTAACTTTGCAATGATGAAAAGCCTGTATTAATTTAACCTACAGATTTCATTTGTTCTGAACAGGAAAAACAATATAAATCACTTTTAAAATCATTAAATCCTGACTTAAATTAATAAAGTCATAATTAGGGCATTATGCTGTGTTTGTTATGGAAGTGGCAGGGCGAGCTGCTTTAATTACTGTCTGTAATAAAAGGAGCAGAGAGCGTACTGCGCCCAATCAGTGCTGTCAGCCACGACTGAGCCCAAGCTGCAAGCTCATCAAGGGAGCGGGCAGCAGGCCTCGAGAAGGGCCAAGGAGTCAGCAGAGGCCACTCCGAAAACAGTAGGGAAAACAAAGCCACACAATCCAAGGTACTAGCACCAATTACTCAAAATCTTAATGACGCCTTAACACATGAGGCCATTGTTGGTAATGGCAGATCTTGAAAAGCAGTAACCTTTAAGTATCTCCTTCCCGTCTTCCTTCACAGCCTTTGACTCTGATATTTGGATCATAATCTTTTTAATGT